>NC_056725.1:1144150906-1144345906 GCF_019279795.1 Protopterus annectens
CCTCTGACACACACACACACACACACACACACACACACACACACACACACACACACACACACACACACACACACACACACACACACTCAGGGCATACAGACATTCTGTACATTGCAACATAGGTCGGTGCCATCATCCACCTGGATAGAGATAGCATTATTGTTGCTGAGAATGCTAAAACACTGTTAGATCTAGTGGCATTCTTCTAAAATTGTGATAGTTGTGGTAAGACCACAGACAGACTACACTCTTCATTAGTGCTGGAGCTTGCTTAGTAGGTTGCATGTGTGGTGGCTGATGGACGTTGATGCACTGGACAAACATTTTGACTGGCATTGTATGACCTACATGTAGAAAACCACCAGGTTTCCCTGCGTGACAGCTAAATGATAAGTTATGTCAAAAAGAGGTAGTCATTGAGCTTTCCAATATGGCTACACATTGAGTAACAGTTTAACTCTAGCTCCTCTTGTTTGAAAACAGAAACTCAACAGAGAAGGCCAGTAGACTTTTATGTTTATAGGTACATTTTAGTAACTAGCTAGTAAGTGTACTGCCTGGATGCCAGGAAAAAAAACAGAGCACCTGGAAAAAAAAATCAGCTACAAAAAAATGAGGAAGAAACACTGACTGGGGAAAGTTCTGCAGCTGTTTAGCAAAAAACAATGCAACCTTCAGACATGACTTCCAGTAACCTACAGGAAGATATGACAACTATATAGACCTGGTTAACATAAACAAAACACTGATGGAGTATATCAACATAAACAACAAAGGACTGGAAGAAATGGAAGAAGCCTTAAACAGATATTCAGATGAAGTGATAAAGCTGCACAAATCAGAGGTTGAAATGAAGAAAAAGCTGGCTGAATATGAGTGCTCAGGAAGAGATGTTTAAAAAAATAATAGAATTAGAAGACAGAGCACGTAAGGAATATCTGAGAATTTCAGCTATACCAGAGAAGTTGGAAGGAGCAGACTGCATTAATTTTATGAAAGCACAAATAAGCAACTGGACTGGTATTCCACATCAGGAGTTGTTAGTTGAAAGGGCACATCATGTGTATGTTCCAAACCTGGCTGTGAGATAGCAACCTAGACCTTTAATAGTCAAGATGCAATCCTACCAGCAGAAGGAGTTGATTCTGGCAAAACTGTAGCAGAAGAACAAAAGACTAAAAGTGGGAGACAGCATAGTGTTTGTAGAGAATGATTATTTGTTGTACACCAGGCAGAAGAGGAGTAAATGTTTTCCACTATTCAGGGAATGTCAAGACAGAGGTGTGAGATTCAAACTGCTGTACCTAGCTGTCCTTAAGGTATTCTTCCCTGAAGGGATAAAATCATTTTTGATTAAGTACATGCTAAGGAGGAAATACAAAAGTTTGTCCAAGAAAAAGTGAGCTGTGAAACAGAAGGAGATGCTGCAGCTTGTTCTTCTGGTAATAAAAAAACACAGATAGACTGTAACTGTGAAACATTTTCCACTGTTTCAATGGAAAATGTTGGAGAGAAGAGAAGGAAAGGAGCACAAGAGTCGACTAGAAGAATTGAGAGTATATTGGAAAAGAAGCAGAGACAGGATTTGGGAGATGGAGATGAACAGTAATAAAACCAGTAACTTAATGTGGGATTACAACGCAATAATTTTATTTGTACAATATGACAGAACAAGACAATCTGGAAATATTGGACTTTTTTAGAATTTGTTGAACTTCTGGGGGACTCTAAAGTATATGCCCTACTTCATGTCATTAATGTTCGGGAAAAATGCTTTGGGAAACATTTTTTTTCATAATAGTACTTTTTTGTGGTGTATAGTTTTCTTTGAATGCTATAAAGTTTTCTCAGTTATTTTTAAGTATAATGGGGATTGTATGGTGCTGCTGTTCTTTTTTTTCTCCCTTTCATTCCCCCTTCTCTATTTCTTCTTTTCAGTTTTATGAAATGTAGGCACTGCAATGTAAAAAAGCCTAGTTAAAACAGCATGACGAAAGAAAAAATTAATGTGCTTTTTTCATTCTTGTATGGGGAATGACTGGATTAAGAACCTTAGATTGATTTAGTAACACATTTTAAATGAAACAAGTAAATAAAAAAAGAATATTTAATATTATGAGGCTTTTTTTCTAGCAAATGAATGTATGCTGAGTAACAATTCAATCTTTCCTTCATATCTCCATGGAAACAATCTGATAAAGAGAAATTGGCTGTCTGGTTCTCATGTCTCCATGAAGACAATCTGATAAAGATAATTTGATTACAGTCTGGTGGAGAGTGATTGGCCGGGAAAAAAAGAGAGAAACTGGCTAACAGATAATGTTCTCTGAAAGCATTCCCACCTAGGAGAGCTGTAAAGATAAGACAGTACCAGTTAGCAGTTAGTAGCAGCACCATGTATCTTAGCATGGATAACCTTTCTTTTAGGTTAACTCAAGTCTGTGAGTGTGGTTGTCAGTTTGGGACATTTGTTCCTATTAGGAGGGCAAAACTTCAATATTTGAAGATGTACATAGTTTTGAGTGTTAGTATTAAATTAATGGCCTTTAGGAGGTATTCAGGGTTTTTGTTTGTTTGTTTGTTTTTCAGTAAAAGGTCTTTCAATAAAACAAAAAGTTTTGTAAGGTGTGACATAGGCTCAAATGGATATGAAAAGAAACAACTGTATAAAAGTTCAACCTGACAAACAATGTGTGCATGTAACACAAAAGCTGGAACTAGACATTTTACTAAAAAAGTATTATACATAAAAGGTGGGAATAATAACTTTTTTAATACAATGATGCTTTCTGTAATGTCTTTAAATGTCAATGGTCTCACAGATAAATACAAAAAAGGAAGAATAGTGAACTATATTAAAAATGTAGAATGCAGATAGTTATGTTTCTGGAGACATACATGAAAAGAACTTAACATGTGAACTTGATAAAAAAAAGGTTTGGTTTTTCAGGATGGTTATTCAGCGGAATATCTTGGACAAAAAAAAGTGAAGTACTTATAGTAATTGCAAGAGGAGCTCCAATAGTGATAAAAGGGGATAAAAAAGATAATAATAGCAGATTTGTATTGCTAAAGGGCTACTGGTTAGGGAGTAGGATTACACTGGCATGTATTTATATTCCACTTAAAACTGCTATAATGGAGCTTAAAAAATTCTAGGAGAAATAATCAGTTTTCACCAAGGAATATTACTTATAAGCAGGGACTGGAATTTGATTTGCAGCAGTGAAGATATGTCTGGGGGGCCCAGAAGGGAAAGCATAACAAAGGAGGGTAGATGTTTGAAGAAATTTTTGAAAATATTTGGCATGGAAGATTTTAATTCAGCAGTAGGAGTTTGGAATGAATGTATATATTATTCCCCAAGATATAAAAACTGGGCATTTTTAATTGAAGGTCTTGATATGCATCCAATAACTATTTCAGATCATGTGCAAATAAAATAAAAACACAGGGTAATGAAATAAAAATGAGACACTGGTGCTTTCCCACCTATCTGTTGAAAAGAGGGTAATTTAAGGAATGGGTAGTGGAGATTAGTCAGGAGGTATTCGAGAGGATAGAAATTACTTCTGAAAATATAACTAGGGACTGGGATAAAATTAAGGTGGAGTTTAAAATAGGGTGGACAAAAAGAAAGAGAGCTATAACTAAGAAGTAACAAGAATTATTTTGAGGAACTGACAAATGTTAAAATATTGCAGAATAGGGGATATCTCACAGAACAAAAAGAGGATCAACTGCAGAATGCTAAGCAGAAAATAAGAGATTACCTCAATAATATGCATGAGTTTAGAAAGATTGCTGTTAAGCAATTGTTCTTTGATAATAACACTAGAGTACAAAAACATTTAGCACAACAACTCAGACAATAGAAAGTAGAAAGTGCTGTTGCTAAGCTTAGGGAGCCTATAACAAGGAAGATAACAAGAGATACTGTACAGGTATTAGAAATATTTCAGAAATTCTATGAAAGTCTGTATAAAGCAGAGATATATGGTAATCAAGAAAAGAAACAAATAGAAATGTTTATGGAAGACTCAACAGTTAGGCTAGGAGGAGATGAAATAAAAATTGTGATGTATAGCCAATATACTGGAAAGTTCCCAGGAATAGATGGTATTCCTGTGGAAGTTTGGAAGCTAGGAGGGAAAAAACTGATAAAGATCTGGAAGGTTTTGTTTAACGGTATTTTAAGAGAAGGAGAAGTACCAACATCCTGGAAGAAAGCAGTGGTAGCTGTAATGGCCAAAGAGGGTAAAGATCCATCAGATCCAACTTCATACAAGCCCATTTCGATACTAAACCATGATTATAAAGTGTTCATGTCTATAATGGCTAAAAGAATGGCAAACGTAATGCCAAAAATGATAGATATGGATCAATGTGGTTTTGTGGAGGGAAGGCAAACATTTGACAACATTAACAGAACATTGGTGATCCAGAGGAAAGCAAAATGTAAGAAACATACCACTGTTGTGCGTGGGTCTTGATTAAGAGAAAGCATTTGAGAGAGTAAGCGGGGACTTTATAAGCAGGCAATGAAAGCATTTGCATTTCCTGAAAAAATTATAAGGTTGATTAGAAGTATATATAAGGGATCAGAGGTGAAATTTAAAGTGGGTGTCATCCGCTCTGATAATTTCTGCTTGAGCAGAGGAACAAGGCAAGGGTGTCCTCTTTCCCCTTTGTTATTTGCATTGTATTTAGAACCATTGACAAAGAAAATAAGGAACTCAGAAATTCAAGGATATAATTAGTATGGTAGTCAAGAAAAGCTGGCTCTATTTGCAGATTATATTATTTTATACCTGACAAAACCAGAAAGAGACATTACAGTGTTGTGGAATATTTTGAGACAGTTTTGGATCTTTTCAAGATACAAAATAAATGAAGCTAAAACAAAGGCAATAGCGGTAAATTATGTACCCACATATGAATTGGTTCAACAATATCCATATTAATGAGGACATGATAAAATGAAGTATTTAGGAGTATGGATTAACAATTATTCTGGTGTGGCAGTTAAGGATATGTGGGAAGAGACTAAACAAAAGATAATACTAAAACTGAGAAAAATGGAAGCTTTGTTATATGGATATGGATAGTAAGATACAAGCAGTTAAAATGTTTATAGTTCCATTAGTCTTATATTCAGCTCAGGCATATTTTTATCAATCAGAGGAGAAGTTGTGGATAGCAATTAATAAAGAGCTGAAGGACTTTATCTGAGGGGGAGGATGGCAAGAGTCAAGTGGGATAAGCTGATTCTTCCAGTAGAACAGGGCAGATTGGGATTATACGATTTGAAGGGGCATTTCAGAACTACAACGTTAAGGCTCCTATACATAGAGCAAGCAGAAAACTATAGTTCAAAGTTGAAAGGGATGATGATGAAATGGGGGAAACTCACGAAACAAGGAGAGAATTGGATTTTGGATGCAGGCCTTTAAGGAGAATAACAATAATCATACAGAGTATTATATCTATAAAGTAGTAGAAAGTATCCTAAGAACTAAGCCAGCATGGGAATGGAGAAAGGAGATTCGGCCGATAAGGATGACTGCAATTAGGGATATAGACAATAGCAAGAGGGGGGTGGAATTTATTGTAGAAAACTGGCAAAGGAACCAAGGTATTGGGAGCAAATTAGAGAGGGAAAGATGATAGAATAGGAAGACGCCTAAAATTTATTTGGACTGCAGGTAAGAAATTGCCCTCCCTATCAAGAATTAATATCAGAGTGTAGTCAAAGAAAAAGAAATAGGCGGGTCCTGATTGGAAGACCAGTACTGGTAGAGTTTTTAGTAGAATCTAGAACAGAAGCTGCCATTAAAGAAAGGAATAATTAGTAGATCATATAAAATTCTGCATGATAACTATAAGAATCAATCAGAGGAAGTCAGAAAGGATTGGGAAGAGTGATTGGATAAGCAATTCACAAAGAAACAATGGGCGGATATATGTATGTCTCCCAAATATGCAACAAAATCTAGAAGATTTTGGATTTTTGCTTGAAAATGTTTACATAGATATTTTTATACCCCAAGTAGACTCCAGAGAGTTTTTCTTCAGGTAGACAGCAAATGTTGGAGATGTAATGAGAAGAAAGAGGTAATTCGGAACATATTTTCTGGGAGTGCAGTGAGTTGGTGGACTTTAAGGATTCCCTGAGGGATGCAGTGTTGGAGATGCTGAGTAGGCAGATTGATGTTATGAGGGAGATGATTTTTCTGAGCTATGATACAGAATCAGAATTGCCTAGACATGGTAAGGTCTTGCTGTGTCTAATTATGGTGGCTGCCAAAAAAGCAATTACTAGAAAATGGAAATCGTAATCTAAATCAACTATACTAGAAGTAGTGGATATAGTAACAGAGATAAAACAACTGAAAGTGAGATCTTTAGAAATGGGTAGGAGCAAACTAAATAAGAAAAAATGGGAATTGTGGGGACAATACATACAGGAGAGGAATGAGGTTTAAAAGAAGGCAGAACTTAAATCAGCTATGTAATGTCTGACTGAAAATGATTGGGGAGATTATAAGTGATGTATAATGTTTGCAACTGGGAGTGTGTCAGTATGGTTTTTGCTGTAAAATGCTTGTAACTAGGATTGGTCGGTATGGTTTGTTTTCGTTTATATAAAAGTATGATTGCTTATGTCATAAGTGATGGCTTAATAAAGATGTTTCTTGTTTAAAAAAATAATTTATGTAACGTTGGTAAGTTATATGATATGTAGCAATACATGTAAAGTATAAAGTTTGTAAACGTGAACTTGTTAATACAGTTTGATTACTTTTATATAAATGTAAATTTGCCTGTGTCACAAGTGATAATTCAGTAAAGGTGTTTAAAAAAAAGGTAGTCATCTATCACTTGACACATTTCTAATCTAACCCAGATGATAGGCATAATGCATGATGGTGCCAAATATCATGAGATGGAATAGGCAGCAATAGTGCAAGTAAGTCAGCTGATGGCTATGGGTTGTGCCACACATAATAGTGACTTCAATCCAAAAACACATTACACGTATCGCATTTGTGTACATTACCCTTTGTAGTGTGCAGCTGCTGGCACTGCACAGCTGATGGCTGTCACAGGAAGTCACAATGTTGGACATGCAGCAGGTTTATTTACCAACCTGTCACACCATGACATTGAAGGCCAGCTTCCTATGTATCTACCTTCTGTACAGGCCACAGAAGTTCTACATACTATATCACTCTGGGATTTTCTGGCTACTACCTACATTGCCATTGCAGATCCAACAGTTCAGGTGGATAGTGGTTACACATTTGTGGCTTTTTTTACATGTCTTCATATTAAGCAGCATGGCAGAGATCACTAATATCTTGAGTTCCATCTGTGATGTATCCTGTCATATTCTCAGTAAGTCCCTACAAAAGTTTCCAGGACATGCATCTGTCTCTCTGAAATGCACACAGCATGCATGATCCTCCTGCAATGCCAGGGATCAAACATCACAGCCAGAACTCTAAAATTAAACCAAAGGGAGTCATCATTTTATTCAACTATGAACTAATTCTGGGGCATTCTGACCTCTTTCATAGAAGCGACCCTTCCCAAAATTAACAATGAAGATTGTTTTTACTTAGCTGTTATGAGAAGGAGAGTTAAAATGTATTTAGAGCTTTAATGTAAACAAATGTTTATAGGTCATCAGAGCCTTTATCTTTTTTTTCCTTCAAACACCTTTATTGAATTATCACTTGTGGTATAGGCAAATTTACATTCATATAAAAGTAATCAAACTATATTAACATAACAAACATTATACTTCACATATATTGCTATATATCATATAAGCGCAGCAATATTACATAAATTATTCAATTCCTGCCTTTTTTTTAAACAAGAAACATCTTTATTAAACTATCACTTACTACATAGGCAATCATATACATTTATATGAATGAAAACAAACCACACCAACACAGTCCTAGTCTCAAGCATTTTACATCACAGAGCCTTTATCTTATGAAAAATTAGACCTATGATGGGTGACTTATGTAGTAGTCAAATAAATGCAAAACAAATCCATGGCAAACATTTATGATTGTTTCTTCTTGTTGAATGCATTATAAAATGTAAACACACCTCTCTTTCCAGGAAGAAATCACGAATGTTGGTCGCGCCTCATTCTGAATTTAGTGGACTACAGTTTTTATAAATGTAATTATTAATTTCATCATTGGGTAACTGAACGTTTTGAATACCATTTTTAACCATGACCCAGGCCATAGACAAGACATTACAGTAGTACAATCCATTTATGTCTACATATTACAGTCCATTGCATTTACTTAGTAAACCACAACAGAATTTCATTAAAAATGCCATTGTATAACAATTTATGCCCAGGTCCATGATTCTTTCCTTATAATTTGTGCAGGTTTCATCAGTATCTGCATGAATAGACCTATATATGCAAGGTGGAAAATGCAGTGTCTCCTGTACATTAGCAGTGTTCCTCTCCAGATCTCTGACACTGACACAGCTGCAAATGTCAAACAAAATATATGATCCGCCTTTTGAGGTCTTTCCATCTCTAGTAGAAACCAAAAAATAAGTGACATTTGAGTCCTACATGTAGGTCACCTAAAGTATAAATGCTGTAACAGAGCTGGTGAGGTCAAAATGGCCTGTCATTCTAATTTTTAAGATAATGTTGTTGCACTTGCATACCCTTATCTGACCGCACTGAATTCCCTCCAACAACAGTACCACCTAGAACAGTACTGCAGGTACAGCTTTGTTGTTTCATTTCTCACTGATGAAAGGAACCTCCACATTTCAGCACAGTATCCAACATCACCTTAGAAATACACTTGTCAGTGTCAAATCTTAGTGATTAGTGCTCGTGTCATTCTGAATGAGCTCTAAATTATTGAGCAATTTATATTAAAATTAAAAAATGTGTGTGTGTGTGTGTGTGTGTGTGTGTGTGTGTGGGTGTGTGTGTGTGTGTGTGTGTGTGTGTGTGTGTGTGTGTGTATAACCTTTTTCAAAAAGCGTATCTCAGAAAACAAAAAAGCTAGTAGATAATAATGAACATTATCCATCAAAATAGTTCTAGATGTGAGGATACTGAAAGCACTGCCTTTCAGTAGCCTTTAAATTCATGACTCAGTTTTCAAAAAGAGAGGTGTGACACCCATGCACTAACCCAGTAATCAAGAAGCCTCAATCCTCACCACTAGCACCAGTGATGGGCGTGCACATTGGGAAGGATAACAAGTACACACACACAGTAAAGTAAAATTTCCCTTAAGAGCACACAGAGATCACAGTCAGTCTGGGGCTGGTTTCTCCCTTTTTCTCCAGATCCCCAATAAGACTCCCCACGGGCACAGCTATAGGGTACAAATTTCAGCCGAGTGGTCAAGCCAAAAACCTCCAATTAATACGTGAAGCCGATACACTGGCCCAGTAATCAAGGCACCTCAATTCAATCCTCACCACTAGCACCAGTGAGGGGCATCCACATTGGGAGGATAACAAGTACACACACAGTAAAGTACAATTTCCCTTAAGAGCACACAGAGATCACAGTCAATCTGGGGCTGGTTTCTACCTTTCTCTCCAGATCCCTAATAAGACTCTCCACTGGCATAGCTATAGGGTACTGATCTCAGCCGAGTGATCAAGCCAAAACCTCCAGCACCCTCTCTGTCCAACCAGTGCTTTGTGTCCCTGCCCAAGTAGCTGACACACACACACTTTGAGATATGAATTATTTACAGAGACACACAGACACTCCTGGGGAAGGCTGGCACAGGTTCTCCAGCTATGCCCCCTCCTGTCCAGACTATAAGGTAAAAATCACTGCCACCAACCACTACTTATCAACTACTATAAGGCCCTTCCCAAAGAGTGACCAATTCCACTATGTGCTATTACTGTTATCCAAATAGGAAGTGTAACCCAGGGCTAAAGCTATTGGAGTGGCTTATACAGTATCACCAAATACATGTAATTACTCTCAGAGCTTAAATTATCTCTACACAAAACAGCCACATTTGAAAGGTTTAAAAATATTTAATAATAAATAATAAAAACACAAGAGAATACTCATCAATTCAACAAACTGCTAATAGAGAGTTCAGAGATCATGGGAAAATACTTTAAAACAATTAGGATAGTCTCACATAAATATAGAAAATAGCTAGACTAATCTGGCTATATTCATGTATGTCTCTAAGAGAAACTATGTTCTAAATTCTACTTACAAGGCAAAGTGATGATGAGTTCTTGGTCAGCTCTGAAGACAAATACAAAAGGCTAAATCTTTCTCTCTGAGAAAGTCTTAAATTGTTAATACACAGTACTGCTGCGTCATTTCAGATTACGTCATTCTTGACACTTCTACTTGTTTCCCAGGCTCGCAGAACTTAAAGTTTTAACATTTATTTTTGTAATCTGCACCTGCCAGGAAGCCACAGCAATAAAAGACACTTTACATGTAAAACCTAGTAATTATCTCTGTCATAGAACAATAGAAAGAATTTCCTAGCACAGACATCCTGTCTCCTAGCTTGAGATCAAACAGTCAAAAAATGCTTTACTCATCAGCTTTCTTCCAGCAGGGTGCACTGTGGTTACATTTTTGAAGCTCAGAACATAACACAGTTTTCTTAACATTTGTTACACAAGTCTGTGGATCATATTAATATTAACAATGACATAGAATTATTTACAAAATTCTATCTAGCTAGGCTGGCAGCCTTCACAGAAGGTAATATGAGATATCACCACAATAGTTTACTTCATGATTATTGAACACTTGCATTAATGCCAAAAAGAATAGTGTAAGTGATGCTTTATTGTCAGCACAACTCTTAGTGGATGTGAAATGCAGCTTGGTAAGGTTTCTGTCTTGGGGCTTCATGGACTGGGCTTCAACACTGACATTCAGGTATTGTATTTGTGGTGTTTGTGTGTTCTGCCATTGTCTACATGGGTTTTCTCCCAGTGCTCTATTTTTCTACCTCCCAAAATTAGTCTAGTTGACTGGCTACACTGAATTACCTAGACAGTTTGTATTTCTCTTTCTCTCTCTCTCTCTCTCTCTCTCTCTCTCGTATGTCCTTGTGACCTAGGTCATGACTGAAAAGGTCCAAGTACCAGCCTGCTTGTGTGGTTAACAAATGATAAAAGAATGTGATCACTGCATACAGGTATGGAAACCAAACAATCTTTCAGAGTTCCATCTGTGACACCAGTGACCTTGCTTCAAGGACAGCACTAGGAACATGAGTGTGAGCCAGGGTGGGAAAAGATTATGCATTCAGACTGGCTTAGATTTATAGAGGAAAGTGTTAATGTTAGTGTTCCCTGAAGCAATGGGTACAGACCCAGAGTATCCTTCTAACACAATGAATGAAGTCTGTGCATGCATGAATGCTCAGTGAACAACAAATAATTACCATCATGACACACCATCTGCCAACACAGCCAGAAACCAGATCCCTAATAAGTGTGCAAATTTTTTCTGATTGACAGTCATAACTGCTACCAAAAAGGAGGAAAATCACTGAAAAGCAAAGAGAATTTCAGTTGAAAATTTTAACAGAAAAAAAGTATTTTTGCAGGCGTGCAAGCCCCTGCAGTGGGTGCCTAAATCCCCCAAAACCTTTCTAATGATCACGCCTGCATGAATTGATCATGACTGTATTGAATGCAAGCCTGGTTCCCAGAAAAAAAACACACTTTTATTTAGGTATATTTCCAAACGGTGCTGAGGCATATATTCTTCCAATCTTCCCAATACATAGATACTTTTCACCATAATGTGTGTTTGGATGAGTCAGTCAGCCTGTACGTCTGTTCCCAGATTGGATAGCATGGTCATTCTGTGTTATAGAGAATACCATTTTTAACTTGAGAAAGACACTTGAAGGAAAGCATTAGGTCATTGAACAGTTTCTAGAAGAGAGAGAGGCCCAAACAATGCCCACTAGAGAAACAACAGGATGAATAAATGTGTACTGCATTAATACAAAGGGTAGTTACTGACATTTAACCTGAAGATGTTCACTCTGTGGATTACAGATAGATCTAATACAAGTGTCCTTATACTAGAAGGATCACAACACACTTGCTGACTGCTGCCTACTGTAAATGGCACTGGCCTGAACCTACCTAATTACCAAGCTGTCCTACTACCTCAACCTACTATACTCTATAGCAATACTAGAGCTATAAGTATAAAACTTCAACCCTGCCCTAATCCTAACCCAAATCCTCATTCCTAACTCTAAAATTTTCCTACTTCCTAAATCTAAATGCAAACTATTAAGTACTTAATTCACTAAATAATTACTAACTTTTGTGTTTCAGACTTCACATCTTACAGGAAAATGCATGCAAATGCACAATCTATTATTCTAGCAACTTTCTACATTTATCAGAGCAGCATGTAAAATCTGTCCCTGATCTTGTCCCTTTACCCCCCCCCCATTATTTTTGTCTTTCTCCAGAATTTTTGCACTAAGAGGTGTACCTTAATCATAAACTCCCCTGCTGCTCCCTAATGCTAAAACTCCTCTCCTGCTCCCTAAACTTAAATCCCCTCCTGATTGCTATGTAAGCTATGCTCCCACCTACCCCCATTGCCCCCCCATGGCTGCCACACTTACCTTGCTTGAACTTGGCTACTGTGTTCGGGTAATGTGTGAAAACTCCACTTTCTCGCTCTCTGCATGGCCATCACACCTTGCCAAAACTCATGTTTCAGTTTGAACGAGTGACAGCCCATGTGAGCTAAAAGATGCTTTTGAGTCCCTGGCTGCAAGACAATGGATTTTAAGCACCTGAGACTTGGGTGCTTGTTGGAGACCCATTAATGAACCTTGTTGTAAATTTACTGAGAACGCGGTGTTTTTTTCTTTTTTTGGAAAATTTTTCAAGTGTAGACTCAGTTTCTAGCATTTAATATCATCTTTTGGTTTTTCAGAGACAACCTAATTCAATCTGACAACTTTGGTTTTAATCTGGTTACTTAAATGTACTACTTATTTTTACAGGGGAATAACCATTTCTTTGTACTCTGTCTTCACATGCTTGAAATAGTACTGCAAAGTCTAATATTGTTCTTGTCAGCTATGTCCATATTCTTGTACTTCACTTGAATTAGTACAGGACTTACGAAATAAACATCTAAATAAACTGAAGTTGCTGAATGCAAAATAAATAAAAAATGCAAACTAAGAGATGGGAAGAGTTTTGAAGAGAATCTTCTGTAAAACACAAACTTCACTTGTACAATAATTTGTCTTCCTTTCCACATGCAGTTTTTAGGAGGACCTTGAGTTTAATTACAAACCTGGGAGTTAGTACAGCACAGAATGCTTTCTCAGCTTACTGTAATAGACCAGCCTAAGCAACTAACTCCTAACTTAAATCAATGACCCACCCCACAGTATTAACAGCCAGAGTCATTTTGTTTCAGTTAAGTACAAGTCATTCAAAACAGAACAGATTTATTTCTCAAGCTTCAGCCTTAGCACAGAAAACCTGAAGGCAGTGATTGAACTGCCTGACACCACAAGGATGCTGTCTCCTTTGCAGTCATAATGATTTGGGGGGGGGGGTCGCATTTGATAAATGACAATGATTTACCAGGACAAAGGCCCTTAGCCAGCATCAGCAGTGCAGACAGCATGAAACTAAGAGCACCTGCATCCAGGTTATATCTGAAGTGCTTTTCAGTGATTAATAGCAGCACCGAGAAAGTTGTCAGTCAAACATAAGAGGAACAAGGAACTGGTATAGATCATGTTTGGAAATCAGAAGTGACTACAATTTCAGTTTGAGTGAAATGAAGTATGACATTTAAGTTAGGATTCCTCAGCTACCTTAATTCTTGGCTGCATTTTACGATACAGTTTGGTTTTATGCAATATTCTGAATAAGTTTTGCTTTTAGTTATTTAAAGTTCATTTTCCGCATGGTACTGTTGTTTTACATTGAAACAGAAATTGTTTGGGCCTTCAGCATGGGCTGACTATTAAACAAAAGCACCTTTCATTGTGCTTAAAATTGTTTCATAAACTAAAGTGATATAAAGGGGCTATGTTTAACAGCCTGCTGTTACTGTGAGATAAAACCCTGCTTACTAAGGTGCCTATATTCAGAAACAGAGTGAAGTTATATGATTGTCAGTCAGGAAAGAGAAAACAGACTTCTTAAAATTGGATCTGCTTCCAGCCACCTGAATATATGTAAGGGTGCTAGAAATAGTCAATTTGTCTGAAAGCAATGTATTTGTGTAGATTTATGCAGTGTTGCACACATTTAATCTAAAGTAAAATATATGATTACTTTATGATCATCACAGGAAAATTGCATATTCCTGTTGGCACATCCTGGACAAATATTGCTGTGCAACAAGGCTTAGAGGGTGACTAACATACAGTCTTCTGAAAAATGACATATCAGGGGAAACAGATTACCTGTACATTTAGGAAGATTATATAAATGAGAGCAATAGATATGCACTAAGTGATATTCAGGTCAAGGAGAAACATAAGAAGTAATATTGTGATGTTTAAGTTGTACAAGATTTCTATTAGCCTTCATCTTCTTTGTCCTTGTCATAATGCGCTCTTCTGGTTATCCGGTAATATTGAACAGCTGTGACATTAACATCAGGATACACCAGCATTTTAATCAAAAATGGTAATTTATTCTATATAAAATGACAGCTCAGTAGACATAATGTTAGCAGCTCACTCATCATGAATACATTGGCGCTAGGCATTAGGTGCAGTGAATTATGAGATACAGTCATTCTTAAAACAACAATGGTGTACAGTTGTCTTAAAGTGGCAATGGTTCAAGTACTTATTCACAGTATATACAAACTCAAAATCTGAATTACTTATCATCACATCTCCTCTCCCCAAGGATAGAGAAAAAACTCTATCTGAAATTAAGGTGTGTGAATATGTGTACAATCAATGCACACATACATTTGGCACTCTGAATTATCCCTGTCAAAGGAGATAATTTAACATTTTGAATGCTATTAATTATGCAGTAATCTAAACACTTTTTTTGAGTTTTCATGAAATAGTACACTTGATGTGTGCATTACTTAAGCAAAACATTTTCAACAAGCAAAAGTCATACAGTCAGTTATCTGACTATATGACTCTGTTACAGTCCTGATAATGAATGAATACTTTAGCTTTTCTCTCGCTGCTGGTCACTACAACAGCACAGGAATTAGAAGAACTGGTACCCGTTGAAGAATAACAATTATTACGGACAGTATTATGCTTAGAGTTCACTCTGTAAAACAGTATAAGGTTGATCTGGAACAGTCACACTCAACTGTTCATCACAGTCTGTCATCTCACACTGTCGATTTCCAGCTTCCACCCTTGTCTCACGTATGGAATTGTGGTAACACTTTTGGGGAAACAGCAACACTCTTACTAGACATGGACCTGATTAGTCTCAGTTCAAACACAGGTTTATTATCTGGAACAATGCTTGAGGTATATCACTCCTCCCCAACTTCAGGCATACTAGTTGGCCTGGCTGAAGGAAAGGTAGTGGTTGTGCAGCAGAACATTTGTCATAGAAGCTTTAGATCATTGGTCATTTTATTTAAACTGGGTTTTACACAATAGTTTATGGTCAAATTTTGTCGTGTTTGTCCTTATTTGTTTGGCAAGCATTAGATGAAAAGGGTGTACTCCTGTAGGACTATGTGAAGTATCTCAATACAACATGAGACCTCTGTAAAAACCAGATTGTTTCAATAGTTTTTTAGCTTTTTGCATTGCTCTGTCTGCAGCTCATTTGATTGAGAATAATGAGGATGTGACATAATAACAGTAAACTGGAGTCATTAACAAACTGTCAAAACTCAGTTAACAGGAACTGTGCACCATTGTCTGTAAAGACTTCAAAAGGGACACCATATCTTCAGAACAGGGTCTTGAAACTTGATGTTATTTGTTGCCTAGTTGTAGTTAGTGCATAAATTATTTTTCTGCCACAAGAGTAACAGTTCACAACTATTATGTAGCTTTTGACTTCTGACTCACACAAGTAAGCAAATATTTTTTGCCAGGAACCTTGTAGTAAGAAGGTCATTACTAATGGATCTCATCTTTAAGATGTTTTATGGGCAATACAGAATTGACACTTTGACTAAGCTTTGCAATGTCTTAGTTGATGTTTGGTCACCATACTGACAGCTTGGCTCTTTCTCAACATTTTATGAGACCTTGTTGTTTTTGTGTATTTGACATAACACTTCAGCACATTGTGATAAGAGTGCCACTATTCTGTCTTCTTGCTACAGCAATAGGCCATCATGCACTGAATGCTGTGCACTGAATGTGTAATAATGCTTATACATAAGGCACCTTGTATGTGTCTAGTGATTTGGTCATCCATCTGAAATATGCTAGATAAAAGTTTGTAAGTCTTAGTTATTTCTAGTAGCTTGCTTTAACTTTTCCAGTGTCTTAGTAGTCACAGGTCTACCTCTCAATATGCTCTGCACATTGGCAGAAACATCTTCATTGATATCTGACATTAGATAGTCATGTGTACAGCTTCTAGATAACATGTCTGCTAAGACTAATTGTTTTCCATGCACATAGATTATTCTGGTACTGAACCTTCACAGTTTTATTAACAATCTTTCATACCTGCGGCAGACGTTTTGAGATCATAGGAATTAATCAGTGGGACCAATGACTTGTGGTCAGTCTGAAGTTGGATACTGTCATGATCCAGCAGTTGTTTGGAGAATTTCTCACGTCTGCATGCTTGCAAGGCAGTCTTTCTTGATATGTGAATATCCCTGTTAAGCACTGCTTAGCATTATGAGATGGTAGGTAGCTGGACATAACACATGTCCATTTATTTGGGGTAATGTTAGAGTTAAGCTACTATCATCAGCACTCACAATTGTTGATTTTGAGACACCATAGTATGTCCTGGAGCTGTTGTTCTTTCACAGTGTTGAATGTTTGTGATTCAGCAATTCCCCACAACCAGGGTAAATCGTTTTTTTTTGGCAAGTTGTTAAAGGATGTAGCACAATATATAGATCTGGCATGAACTTGCCCATGAAGTTAATTCTGTACAGAGTTTGTCTTAATTTATTTACACAAGATGGATTCTGTAATTCAGTTATTTCTCTGACCTTGCTTTCATAGATCTGATTCCACTTGCCCTACTGCTGTGCCCCAAGTACTGGATATCAGTTTTTCCAAAACAGAATTTATCTCAAATTAATTTTAACCTTGAGTCTTTGATGATATGGAGCACTGAATCCAACCACAAAAAATGCATCTCTTTATTTGGACCAAATGCCAGAATGATTCTGTAACAACAAGCCCAGAATGCCCTTTCAGCAAATCACTCTTTTTAACTGATCAGCTTTAGGTCCTGAGTTTATACCAAATAGCTTTTTAAACAGAACCTTCCTATTGGAGTAATGAAGATTGTCAACTTTTGTCTTGCTTCCTCTAGGGGTATTTACCAAAACTTATTGAAAGCCTCCATTGTGAAAAACATGTTAGCATTTACTAGATTAGTTGCTATGCCTTCCAGTGTAGATACAATGAACTTTTCTCACACAGCTACATCATTAAAGTAGTTTTAGGTCAACGCACAATCATACACTGGTGCTTTTCTTTATTACTGGTACCACTGGTGCACATGACTCATTTGGTTCAGTTATACTTTCTGGTACACCAAGGCTTTGAGTTCTTTTGAGTTCTCCATCTACTTCAGACAACACAGGAAATTACACTCTTCTTTGTGTGGTAAAGGCATATTAAACAGCATTTGGTTTTAATTTAATATTCACCAATTCACAATTTAGCAGACCAGCTTTATCAAACAGACCCATACTAACTTAATTTTATTTTGTCAATTATGCAGATCTCACATGTTGCATCTTTGGTGAACTATGCATGTATGGACCATCTAGCACATAAATCCAGAACTCAGACTTGTGTCCTTTCTTATCAGGCAAGGCCAGAAATCTACCAATGCACTCAGATTTGTCTGCAGGGCTATGTATTCCTGTCACTGCTTGAAGGCAGTTAGCACAGAGGATCAAGGCTATGAGCTGTTAACAAGCTACTTCCTCTAGTAAAAGGTTTGATTCCCTCAGCCACCATTTGCCTACTGTGTGACCATGAGCAGGTTACTTAACCAGATAGCCTTTGAGGCAATTAGGAATTTAGACGAGGCTCCTTAATGGTCTCATGGACTGTGTGACTTGTAACTACTTTTGCAACTGCTGAATCTTTGAGAAATTTCTATAGGGAGAAAGGTTGACCACTGTATCAATCTTGAAACTCACTTGAGTTCCATAAATATGATGTATCACTTTCCAGCCTTCTTCAAAATCAAACATATTAGGCACCGAACCCAGGAAAATTGCTTTCTGAACATTGTTTTCAGTTTTATTCTAAAAGGCATATTTTTTATTAACTTTGTCTTACGACTTTTACAGATTATACCTTCTGCTTCTCACTGCACACTGTTCCTACTTAGTATATTAGTATTTACATCTTGTGCATTTGCCAGGCTTCCACTCACTCTCTTTCTTATGCATTCACTTACTTGGACCAACATTATCTCTTTTTAAACTTGCAATTTTCTTTGCATTTTATCTCACACATGTGATTTGCCCTCTTTAAATTATCATTCTGTTTATTTCACAATTCTGCCTCTCTCTGGTGATTTGTTTCACCTTTTGTAAAGATTCACTACAAGTTGTAACTTTTGAGACACTTCAGCATCAGCTAGGCCAGAAACAATTCTGTCTCTAATCTGTTCATCTTTTGTCTCATTAAACCCACACATTTTAGTCAGTTCACACAGGCACCTTACTAACGCTTAAGTATATTTACAGTAGCTTGCACACATCAGTAAATGTATGTTCTTTCATTTTTGGCACAAAATGTTCTTTGAGTTTACTGTTTACTAACTTGAAATGAAAAGGAATTGTGTATTGCCTCTAACTCTTTTTCCATGGTGTACAACAAAGTGTTAACCTAAATTTCTTGTGTTTCTTTATCCAACTTGGCTGCTATTTTGAAGTGTGTAACCTTTTGCTTCAAGATTGACCGAGCAAATGGTTTTAAGAAGTCAAATGGCTCATTGGATACATACATACACATTTTTCAAACATGGGCATTAATGCCCCTCTACACAGCAAACAGTTCAAAAGGAATAAAGCACAAACGTAGTCCAAGTCCAAAAACCAGCTCTTTTATTTCGGATCTGGTACCTCGGCCTTTCACCTTCAAAGGATCACATTAATGCTCCTCTAGCCTGCCAATTTACCAAAACAGTTGTTCCCATATTAAGTGTCCAGGCTGTTCTTAAAAATATCTAAACTAGTGCTTGCTTTAATGCAATTTGGTCATCTATTCCATGGATCACCTGCTGTCTGAGAGAACCAATTAGTACACTTCTCATTCCTATTGAATCTTCTGCATAGGTTGTCTGATGATTCTCTAGTACTTTTTGATAACCCAAAACATTCCCAGATGTAGTTGTTTCTAAATGCCCTGTATACCTCAACCAACATGTCTTATCTAAGTTGTGATAACGTGAGGTGTTGCCAGCTGTGCCTGGAGAAGCAGGGCAGTGGATATGTAACATATGCCAGCATAGCTAGCTGGGGTTTTGTAAATAATTATATGTCATTCATATATCAAACTGATTTTTAAAGATGATTGTGTTGAAAATATATTTATAAAGCTGTGTTAAAAATGTTCCAACAGTGGGTCCTGCTGAACAGAAAAGAAATACACCTGTATGTCAGACTGTATTATAACTGTTGAAATGAATATAATGTAATAGAGGATACTGGAAGAGAAGAGATTAATCTCAGTCCAGTTAGCTTTGAAAAATAGACTGAAATTAAATTACTTGGTTTAGCCCATAAATATTGTATCTTACAGTTCTGATAGCAGCTAGAGACAGAATGCATGTGAAAACCAGGACTAGGAATCCTACTGTATTGTCCCTAGGGGTGAACTTATTGCTACCCTGGAAGTGTGCAAGTTTTGAAATGGTTTTATAGCTTCCAGATGCTATAACACATCTTAGCAAAGTTCTATGTGTGTGTATGGTAACACATAGGTGCTAGATTCTGGTTCAGCTGCAAGTAAAGAGGGTAGTGTGGGAACCAGACTTCAGATAACCTGTATCTTCGTGAATCTTTCCATCTGTGTGATTTTTAATATTTCCTGTGATTGAAACTCTGGTGATTATTGTAAGTAGATATTTAATATTTTCATGTTATTTTATTATTTATTATTAAATATTAAATATGTTTAAACTTGTCATTGTGGCTGGTCTTTTAGATAATATTTTAACCTTTGAGAGTACTTATATTTACTGTATTTGGCAATACTGTGGCCACTCCTGAAAGTCTTGATGCATTGGTCAAACACTACCATTTGTATTAGTATTAATTTTACTCAATATTATTGGGTACCCTTGTAAGAGTTTTAGAGTAGCTGACTTTGGAGTGTTCTGGTGGTGGTGGAACTACCTTATAGTCTGAGAATAACTGGTAAATCTGTCCCAGCCTTTCCCGGGTGTGTGCACGCATGTGTGTGTGTGTGTGTGTCAGCTACTTGGAGCAGGGACAAAGAGCACTAGTTTCACAGAGAGGGTAGTGGAGGACTTGGCTTGGAACACTTAGCTGAGGACTCAACTGTACAGCTGTGTTAGTGGGGAGTCTTATTGGGGGACTGGAGAGAGAGAGGGGGAAACCCACCACCCCGACTGAGTGTGTTCCCTGTGTGCTCTTAAGGGAAATTGTACTTGCTGCAGGGAGCTGTATCTGAAAATACTGTGTGTATCCATTTTTGTTCCAAGTGAATGTCCCTCACTGGTGTCAGTGATGAGAATTTAGATTACTTGATTACTAACCAAGAGGAGGGATGTCACATGGGTCACAAGCAAAATTTAAATTCTTGCATGTAGTGATTCTAGTGCTGTTCATTTGGTGGATGTGCAAAAGGTCTGTCAGAGCTGGATCCATGGATGCCTTATTTGCCAGGCATAGATCACCTGTCAGTAACCTGTAGGAGACTGAGTATAGAGACAGAGCTTTAAGGGTAATCCATATAGGACAATGTGTTTATACCATGGGTTCTCCTGTTAAGGAACCTTTGAGGGCATTCAAGCTGTTGCATATGCCTGGTCATCATGCTGAAGGGACATTATATTCAATAATGGGACTGAAAATGGTCAAATAATATGCCATGCCCTTTATTATAAGTTGGGGGACATACAATGATTTTCTTACTACCTTGGCCACTGTCTACATGTGGTCCCAGATCCCCCACTATCGTTTCAACTCTCATGGGTGCCTTATCAATGGAGTAATTAGCCAGGGTGGTAGTTTTCAAAAAAAGGCATTATAATAAATTTCTTGGTATTGAATTTTAATCCAGCAATTAAAGTTACTCTGTTCATTGAAGGGGGTACCATTGACCATCAGTTTTGTCACTGAATTTGTATATTATACACATAATTGAAGAAAACCATACAAACTTGTGTTTTTCCCAGTGCACTTCTAAATATGAAATGAAACGATTATTTCAAACATGTTACAGCTAATATAAACACTAAATACTATAGCAATGATTCATAACTGGGAGTGAGTAATGTTGGATTTACCCATGGTTGGTCTGGTTTGATCAGAAGGGAGAGGCCATCATGATTAAATGAAGGTAGATGTGGGTAAATGCAGCATTACCCACAGTCAATCATACATTTATTGTTAGAAAAAAATCTCATTTTTTTAAGTAATGCCGTTGTATAAATGGACATTATCATTCCTCCATGGCTTCTCCATTGAGGGGGAAATCTTGTATTGTGCACATGTTCAGCATGTACAGACTGACACCTGCAGAACACATAAAGTGAATCCAAAGGTTGCTGTTGCTTTACTTACTTTTAATTTATTTATTTGCTATTTGTTAACTAGGTAGGTGAACTGGTCAACTGACCCTTTTCAGTCATGACCTGGGCTCTGAGAAATAAATTAAGCCAGTACATAAAAGTAAAATTAGTACACGGATGTACAAGTTCAGTGTATAGAGGCCACGGTGGTGCAGCAGTTAGCATTGCTGCCTCACAGCAAGAGGTTCTCCTGTTCGATTCTCGGCTGGAGCACCTCCTGTGTGGAGTCTGCATCTCCTCCCCGTGGTCGAGTGATGTTAAAGACATGCAGGTAGGTGCGTGTGTGAATGGGCATGCCTTCTTTGAAGGTTGGGCATCGGGCTGGCAACTCGGCACCTTAAAAATCCACTGTCAATCATTAGCGGACAGGAGTTTTGCTGTGGCGACCCCTAACTGGGAAAAGCTGAAAGACTAATGTACAAGTTCAGTGCATGCCATATAGAAATCATAGCATACTTTGCAAGAATAATATAGTACATAGCTGACAAAAGTTATACTGAGTTCATTTTATCCTCATTTATTTCCAACATTCATCTTACCAACATTCTTAAACTCACAGCATCCATTCACTCATCTTACTTTGTAACCCCTCCAACTAAGTCCTCAATAGTATACTGTTAAGTTCTAGTATTTCATCTTATTGCTATATAATAATTTCTTATGTTCTGCTTTCAGTCTTTTCCATCTGCTCTTTGATCAGGGTATCCAAATCAAAATATGACTCCTAAATCTTGCGTCCCAACCTTTGGATTCACCTTCCACCCCATAGAGAGTAACATTCCAGTCCTTTTGGCTTTCATGGGAAGGGGTCCATTCCCTCCTAGTTATCATCTTTCTTACAGTCACATTAAAGTTTATTTCAAAGCTTATAGGAAGCACTAACACAACAGAATAAGCAGTACGAACATAAGGATATAGCATTAAAACCAAAATCTGACTAGTAGAGAATGCTAAAAACATACAATGACTTGTACAGACCAGTATATCAACTAAGACAAAAAAATATATATATATATATATATATATATATATATATATATATATATATATATATATATATATATTTTTTTTATTTTCATTCTCTTTGCCTCCACTGTCTTTCAGTCATCAAACCGCGTTCGACAAATTGACTTGTTCATCTCCCATCACCAGGGTGAAGGTGGACAAGGGGTAAGTGCCATAACTCAGACAGCCATAAAGGATGATATGAGATTTTCTGCTTAAGCCCTACTTCCTACATGCACCTAGTAAAGGCCTAGGGGTGATATATGCAATGAGTTGATCATGGAGGTTTTCCCTCACTTTCACAATGAGGGATCCCTCCATATAGTCCTGCCCATCACTCCAAAGCACTTAACAGTAGTTTTCATGGTTTAGACTAGGAAAATCAAATCACCTTGTGTACCCCTGAGCACACACACCCTTCCCTGTCTCCAGGGAGAAGCAAGCAGGCCATACCCCTTCACTTCTCTGCCTGGGTCACAGTCAGGGCTCTGTCTTTTTACACCACTGAGTTAGTGAAAAAAGCAATAACTGAATTAAAATAATGAGTTAAAACGTGTATCTCAAAGGACCTCTTTAACTCCATGAGTGTTACAGCGTCTGAATGCCACATTGAATAGAGTCCAAAATATATACATACATTATCATTTTTGATTAGTAAAGGAACAAATCCTAGATGATCCTTTGAAACTACCAACAACCACATAGACTGAACAGGCTGGACATTATAACAGCAAAATGATTCTTTTGGGAATAGGGGAGAGACCATTTAGGGCCAAGAAATGTAGTATAAGAACTCTTTAGATAAAAGGAGATTGAAGAGGCAGCCAGTAAAAGCTAAGGGATACTGCATATTTTGCTAATAAAGTGATACACCACACAGTAACAGGGCTGTCAGACTTCAAACTAGCTGCAAGTGATCAAATTCACCATCTAGAAGCCACATGTTCAAGAAGTTTCAGTGCAAATTTAGGAGGAACGCAGGGCATTCAAAGCAACAGCTAACTCATCAGGTGGTGAAAGGTGATTGATCTTGGCAATGTTCCTTAAGAGAAAGCTTGTGGCAATCAGAAATGAATGCTGGAACTGTATTGAGGTCACAACTGAAATGGAAAGCCTCATGTATGTGATATTTTAATTGTACTCACTTGTCTTTTACATTTATAGCAAGTAGTCTACTACAGTTTCACTGTAAAAGTTTTTTGTTTTTGTTTTTGTTTATTGTCTTTGTCCTTAGCTTTGGAAGTGGACTTGTTTTGGTCTTCAGCTTTCATAAAGGACTTTTTTCTGCTCCTCAACTTAGAGCTGAGGGGGCACTAGAACAGAGAAATGCACAAGATACCAGACCATCTAAATGCAGTTCTGCTGGCATGTATTCCTTCACTGTCAGTCTGTCATCCAGTATCACAGACTGTGCACCTTAGACAGACATTCTAGATCCCTATATATATATATATATATATATATATATATATATATATATAAAAAACATAGATGCTCACTGATGCAACATAGTCACAAGGAAACCTCCTCCTGGGCCACAGCAGAGCCACAATTAAAACTCAGCTGTAAAGTGAAGCAGGGAGTGGACAAAGCAAGACACCAACTTAACTTCCAGGTCAATGGTAGACACACACGTGGAAAACTTTGTCTAGAAAATGTATAAAACAATGGGCAAATGAAGTAATAGCTTGACCAAACCTTAATCCTTTCATAAAGCAAAACAATTATTTTACAATAGTCACAATCTCCTTCTTGACCCACATGTTGAAGTTCTCAGATTATTAACCAATTCTGGGAGATCAACACTAGGTATCCAAAGTGTCAGAGAACATTTGAAAGGATATCGTCACACACCAGGTGAATGCCAAATGACGAGACAGCCACTGTTTGGTCCTGAATCCATGACGTACTCAAGGAGAAAACAGTGAAACATTACATCACCTGCAATCTCGTCTGGGCATTGAATAATGTACAGCTCTGGGGCAGAAGTAGCACTAGAGATGGATAAGATAAGACCTGGTCTCCATTAGGTATGTCAGATCACAGTTTTGTAGCAAGTCAGACATGATTTTTGGCTTCCATGGCTCTCTTCCTAAATGTTTTATATGCTGGGTTTTTTGCTCGTTATATGTACATAGACATTTTCATTGCTACTGCATGGCTGGATCTGCATACACATCTGACCTGTGCAATTGCCTGCAGTTTGGTTGCACAGAATGAGGTCTTAGCTGTTGCAGTAATAGTGCACACTGTAATGCCTTTGTAGGGTTGTTTATTCGTGTTTTGCATTCTGGATTTAAGTTTATTTTTAATGAACGCCTTATAAAAAATTCCAGAAAATGTTAACATAATTTTCTATCTTAAGTGCAAGTGAGTTACACATCAGTATATAACATAACAGTGTAAAGTAATATGCATTTTTGAAACAATGAAAATAAAGTATTAAATGTATACATTTAGAGGAAGGAGTGTGGACACAGAAAAATAAAGTAAAAGACTCAACTGCTTAGTCTGTTAATAAATCAATAGCAAACTTGCCCGATAGTGATAAAATAAAGCTAGAATAAAAAAAAAAACATATAGCTGTGCAGTATCAGTAGTAATGAGACACTTCTTCAGAAGTCATTCATGACGAAAGTGGAGATTGAAACAAGTTTTTACTCTAAAGAAGTGAAATTGGGTCTCACTGCTACAGCTACTGCACAGCTAAAAGTGCTTAGTCTGTTGGTAAGCAAGGCTATAGAATAGAGGATACTTGCATGGTATACAAGTAAAAGTAGAATAAATGCAAAAAAAATAAAATAAATAAATAATAGGTTCATAGGAGGTTACTATGCTCTTACAAGCCTAGCCATGTTAATCCTACGTTGCCCCAATTGTCCTTATTAAGTGGACGTACTTTGCAGAGTTAGTCTGTGGTCAAACCCTGGGGTGAATGTGTGGTCTCCCATCCATTTGTCCAGGTTGCACTTGAATAGGGTCAGTGAGGAGCTCTGCTTCACATGATTTGGAAGTTTGTTCCAGAGGAGTGGCAGTCTCTGCAAGACATATTTGTCTCTCCACACATTCTGTTAATGTCACAGGCTAGTAAAAACAAAGCCAAAAACAATCTTGTAAAAAACAAAAAATGCAGACACTGGATTTTCAAGTATAAAAAGGTTAGCGCTTTCGTCAAGTTTTATTTCACTCAACTTCTTCAGACAAAGGTGAAGCAAGACAAATTAGTTTAAATACCACACCATGTAACCATTTAGGTGTGGTATTTAAACTAATTTGGTTTGCTTTATCTGTGTCTGAAGAAGTCGAGTGAAATAAAACTTGCCGAAAGCGCTAATCTTTTTATACTTGAAAATCCAATGTCACAGGCTAGGTTAAGATTCCTAGAGTGAGAGACCCTTGTGTCGTTAGATTTGCAGATGTGAAGCATATTCATCAGGGCAGGGTTGGAGACTGCCCTGTAGGCCAGGCACAAGTCTCCTCTCAGCAGCCTATACAATATAGAGTACAGTAAAAGGGCTTTTAGTCTATACATGTACGTCATGGTTTGGAGGCTGTGCATTTTCTTGGTGAGGAACCTCTGTGGTCTCTCCACCTGGTGCGAGTGTCTATTGAGGTACATGCAAAAGGGAGCATTTTACTCTATTAGTAGTCTGATGAGGGTCGAGTACAGTGGGGTTATAACACCCTTAGACCTGGATGCGATGCTTATGAGGTGAGCAACATAGAATGCTTTCCTTACCATAGTAGAAACTTGATGGTCAAAGTTCAGATTGCTACTTACCTGTGTTCCTAAGTCTCACACCACTGGGTTTGAGCTTAAGGGGGTGTTGTCAATAAAGTAGTTAGTGAGGAATTACACTTTGCCAGAGAGAATAATAATGCACTTCTTTTGCATTTATTTTTAAACTGGGGCTTTGGCACCAATCATTTGTCTGTGTTAGCCCATCGTGTAGTATGTTAAAATCATTCAAAGAAAATGCACTACGTCCACAAAGAAAACTTGTAAAACAAACAACTGACCTGGGAAGGCATACAATAAAGCTCACAGACAGTCAGAATCTCTTTGTTTAATGTCACAACCAAAACTCTACATTAACATTCTAAATTATGTTTTTGTTTGCAAAACTTCATCAGATGTGGGCTGAAACATCATAATTAAGTATTTATACCAGTCCCAGTTTAGACAAACCAATCACAAAACATTTTAATACACATGAATTAATGTTAACCTAGAATTTTTAATAATTCTATAAAAATTACTTTCTATGATAAAAACCTTTTAACAAAATTTCTTCTCATGAAAAGTATTCAATATATAATTTTAAATACAAGTAAAATAATAAATTTGTTGAAGTATAAAACATATGTTATTGTGCAATGTAAGCTGTTCCTGGGTTTGAGCATAAGGGAGTGTTGTCAATAAAGTAGTTAGCGGGGAATTATACTTTGCCAGAGAGAATAATAATGCACTTCTTTTGCATTTAGTTTTAGACTGGGGCTTTGGCACCAATCATTTGTCTGTGTTAGACCTTCGTGTAGTATGTCAAAATCATTGGGAGACTCAATGATTGTACCTAATTTGCAGTCATCAGTATACTTAGTAAGCCAAAGGCCATCTAATTTTGAATGGACTTCTGCTTCTGAGAAGTAGATTCTGAACTGTAAAAGGGCCCAGCACAGAGCCTTGTGTTACATCACTGGTGACAGGTCTACTGGTAGAGGTGGAGTCACCAACTCTGACAGTGTGTATTCTGTCAGTGAGCCAACTGGCTACCCATCTAGTGATGTAAGGGTTAATCCCCCAAGTTGCCCCAACTGAGACAGTTTTTCAATGATAACTGAGTGGGAGATTGTTTCAAAAGCCTTGACCAGGTCAAGATAGGTGGTATGCACTGTCTTACCATTGTCCAGGGCTTTGGTGGCTTTCTCAAAGAAGTCTACTAGGTTTAATAAGCATGATCCACTCTTAACAAACCAAACTGGGTTGGATCTAGAGTTTGAAGTCTGCCTATGTCTTTGTTGATAAGGTCCATGATGATTCTTTCCATGGCCTTGCAGATGAGACTGGTTAGACTTATGGGTCTATAGTTCCTGGGGTTTGTTGATGGCCTCCCTTTGTCTCAGGGGATTACTATTGCTGTTCTCCACTCTACTGGGACAAAGCCAGTTCTCAGGCTATGGTTAAACATAATGCTAAGTTGGTCTAAGTCCTGTTTTAGATTGCTTAATAAGCATCCTGGGATGTTATCTGGTGCCATTAAGGATGTGTTTTTGGCTTTGGAGAGCAAAGATAAGATCTGATCTCTAAAGACAGTAGACAGGGGACTGGTGTCTGGTATTCTTTGGGGGTATGGTTGGTGGGGACAGGTGGGTGAAGTTTGCAAGAAATCTGTTGGCTAGCAGGTTGGCGATTTCCTTTGGTGCAGTATGAGTGGTACCATCTGTTACCAGTTCTGCAAATAGCTGGGCATTCCCATTTAGATTTTGGACATAATTAAAGAATGCATTATGATTATCCTTAGCTAGTGAACTCTGTTTTAGCTTCATACTTAGCTTTAGAGGATTTAACTAGATTTCTGATTTGTTTGTTCAAGCTGAGAAAGAAATTCTTCCTCTGCTGAGTTAGTCCCCTCTTATTCTTAAACATCAGTTTCTTCCTCTTGTTATATCACCTGTTTATACTTGAGGTCCACCATGGTGCCTTGTTTTTTCGAGAGGACCTGGTTTTGATATGGTCAGGTACAGCCAAGTCTATACAGCTGCTTAAGTGTTTGTATAGAGCATCTGAGTACACCTCTACACAGGATCTCTTTTGTCTGTGAGTGCAGGGGGTATAACATTTTTATACCATCACTTAATAGTCTGAAGTTTGCTTTGGAATAGTTCTTCAGTTTTTTTTTTTTTTGCTCCTGTGGGGGTGTCAGGTCCAATAGTTACTTCGAATGAGACAGTTTTTTGTTCTGACTTTACCAGAGAAGGCATCACAGAGGGGTGAGTGCAGTAACCCCCCCATGTTAGTAAATACTATATGTAGGACATTTGAGCCCCTTGGGGTGGTGTAGACTATCTGTTCCAGAGCATTTGAATTGACAAAGTCCAGAAATCCCTGTGTGAGCATGTTTGTGCTCATGTATGTTACCCAGTTAATGGAAGGATAATTAAAATCAACTATGACTAAGGTGCTGGGCTATATGGAGAGTGATTCTAGTAAGTCCAGGTAGGTGGTGTGCTTTTCTTGGTTCATGGTGGGGGACCTATAGCTAGCAATGATGTGGTAGGGTATTTTGCCTAGAGTTAATTGGACATGGAGTAATTTGAGTGAGTCATACTTGTCTGACCAGTCTCAATGTGTACTTGGCTTTAATGAAGATGGATACCCCCCTACCTTTGCTTTTTACATGCTCATCTTGAGGTCTGAATGTGTGGAAAGTGTTGTAGCCTTGCACAGCCTTAAACTATGTCTCAGCAATTGCACAGATGTCAGCATCTCCCAAGGTGAAGAGTGCTTCCAGGGAGTGCAGCTTCATGTTTAGACTTCTAGCATTAAGCAGCAGAACCTTGAGTTTGCCTCAGGTGAATTTTGTTACGTTGGAAATGTTGTTTTAACATTGCCTAAAAAAGGCACTATGGGGGAGGTAAGTGCCCTTGCCAGTATTCAAAAGCCTAGAGGAGACAGAGCAGACCATCCTTGGCAAAGCAGCATTATCTGTCAACCATGTCACCCCAGGCTGACAGATACTGGATGCCCCTGGACTGACACCAGAAGCTAAGCCAATTGTTGAAGCCAATCATTTTTTGTTTATACTGAGGCATCACCCTGGGTGAAGGTAGAATGCTGCTTAGGGCTAGGGTCATACCTGCCTGGGACACATAATCTGAGAGTTCAGGCTTGTCTCTCTTCATATGCATCCCCCCTTATCTCTTGCAGCTTCTCCCTACAGGCTAAACACTCTGTGGTACTCCCCTGCCCAGCAAAATAGCTTGTGAATGTGTTATAAATCTGCTTAAGTTACCTGGCTGAAGCAGCTCCAAAAATAAACTAAAAACAACAGCTTTCTAGCTCATCTGTAGGTGTTCTTTCTACTTTAATTTATCCACACTTTGAATGTGTTCTTAAGACTATCTGCTTTTTAAAAAGTGCACTGATCCTTATCATTTAAGGTATTACTAAGGGGCAGGTTAGCACACATGCAGGTTAGTTTTTCTGGCTGTAGTAACTTACTTTGACCACCAGGAGGCAGCACAACACCAGCAGTCTACAATATTCCTTGTTTTAACTAGCAATAGTACCAGTATCTTTTAGTTTAATGTTATTTTAACTCTCAATAGTTCCAGTATAAGTAGGTTTAATGTTGCCAGCCACAATCTAGAGTGCTATTTAACCCCTAGTATGTCTTCTGTACCCTTTGTCTCCTGTTTTTAAATTTATATCTGCAACATTTCCATCTCTGGCTTGTTCTCTTACCTGTTCAGCTCTGATTTTCACAGTTGCTTCCTTTCTGATTATTTTCAGTGCTGTTTCACACTGCTGACCTGGGCCTGCCCGCTCCGTTCGCCCTCCTTCTGCTCGGGCTCATTTCGCTCTACTACCCTACCCACATTCCCTCCTACCCACATTACAATTTCCTTTATACCATCCACTCCTTCCCCTTCCTTCCTTTCCCAACATCCACTGACAAACTGCTTCCTGTCAGACTCCATATACATCACTTCCTTCTCCTATTTTACACCCTGTCTATAACCCCCACACCCTCCATCAAAAATGAAACAACTTATCATTACCACCTCACTCCTGCTTCTTCTCTCTGCTCTAGCCTCTTATCACTCACACCTTCCTTATTCTCCTTGATGCTCTCCTACCTCCTACACCTTCCTACTTTCATGTCTCCCCAGCCCTTTTCAACCTCTCCACCTCTTCTCTTCACAAACTGTCTATATTGCAAATCCCCCCTCCTAGCTACAAATCTAAACCCAAGTCACACAAACTACATCTATGTACTACTGTACTCCCTCTTCCCACTAATAACTTAGTCATATCTGAGGATGTCCACCCCAATCCTATCCCCTCCCCCTCTCCCCCTCTCCCCTCAATCAAACACCCCCCTTATCTTCTACCTCCAATCCTTCCCCAACACCTCTCATCATACTCAGCCTCTTACACTAAACTCATCCATATCCAAACACCTGGCAATATACTCTCTAAATATTCAAAGCCTAACCAACAAAATCACCAATTTCCATGCCTGGATAAAGCATACAAACCTTTACATCATTTCCTTATCTGAAACCTGGCTTAAGTCACATATCACTAACAATGAAATTCTCCCACCAGGCTATACTATCTATTGCTCTGATAGATTCCCAAAAAAGGGGGTGGTGTAACCATCCTCCACTCCAATAGCCTCAATCTCTCACCTTTCCCCACACCCATCCCTAACTTTCACCAGCTGAACTCATCATCCTTAATTTCCACCTTAACTCTCACAAATAATTAGCTGTTGCTGCCATCTATATCCCTCCTGGAAACATGTCATCCACTTTAGAGAATATCTTATCCTGGTTTTCCCCCAATAGTCCATATGAAACCTTCATCTTAGGTGATGTTAACCTAGATTGGTCCAAACTTAAAACTGACTCTCCACAACTCAGCACCAACATGCATGGTTTCCATCAACTGATATCTTTGCCCACTCACCTCCATAAAAACTCATCTTCCGGCTCCATAACTGACTGGATACCCACCAACACCCCTCACCACTACCACAACCCCACTACCCTACCAGACCAACTTAACGACCACCTCTCCACCTCAGTCCTTAGATACACCATCACCCCCCCCCCAATCCACCTTTATAGAGATTGCCGAAAACTCTCTAATTTTAATATAGTCTAATTCAGCTCTATTCTATCCACCATTGACTGGTCCATCCTTAAACAAATCTTCTCAATGACACAATTACTAGGTTCAATAGCATCTTCCTGAATACCATGAACTCCCTTGCTCCCTCTAGGAAGGTTAGAATAAAACCCAATTATGCTCCCTGACTCTCAAAAGAAACCAAGTCCCTTATGCTAAAAAGAGATAGAGCTTGGAAAGCCTGGATCAAAACAAAGGAGTCACCTCTGCTACATAATTATAGACACCTCAGAAATCTTACAAAAAAAAAAAATATAAATAATGACAAAAAGTCCTTTTATAACTCTGCCCAATTCAATAACAAATCCAACCCTCGCAAGTCCTGGTATACTATTAACAAAATTCTCTCTCCAGGCTACCCCTCAATGCCCTGCCCCTACCCAAATACATCTCCTGTGGAAACTGCTACTCTTCTCAATAAACACTTTATTGAAACCATTCAAACACTCATACCTTCCAACTGTAACACAACTTCTCTGCCTACCCCTCCCAGTCCTTCTAACAAACAACTATTCTCTTTACATCCAGTTACTAATTCATACATCGGATCTCTTCTTCACAAACTCAAACCCTGCTCTCCCTACACTGAAAAGCTACCTCATACCTTCCTCAAACGTGCTGCTGACTCCATTGCCTATCCAGTATCTATACTAATCAATAGATCTATTCAGGAATCCACCATCCCTACCCTATGGAAATCCTTTTTCACTATTCCCCTGCATAAAGGTGGAAACTCTATAGATGCATCTAACTACTGACCTATGGCTATTCTATCTTCTCTGTCTAAGATTCTCGAAAAATGTATCCACTCACAACTACTCAACTATTTCCTCCAGCATAACCTCCTTACTCCCACATAGCATGGTTTCTGTCCCAACCACAGCACAGCTACTTCCCTCTTATCCTTTACAAATACCATTGCTGAGGCCATAGACAATAACAAACTCATAAAATGTCTCTTCCTTGACATTTCCAAAGCATTTCATACAGTCTCCCATCCCCTACTACTATCTAAACTTGCAGACCTCAATCTATCTTCTTCCTCCCTTGCCTGGTTCTCCAGTTACATATCCTGCAGGCAGCAATCTGTTAAATAGCTATCTTCCACTTCTCCATTCATACCTGTCCCAACCAGGGTACCACAAGGTTCCATCCTGGGTCCCCTTCTATTTAATGTCTTTACCAATGATCTCTATACTTCTTGTAAACAATCCTCCCTCATCCAATATGCAGATGACTTCACTCTCATCTCCATCTCAGACAATATCTCCAGTCTCCACACTCTTACTCAACAGGCCTTCCTATCCACTGAACAGTGGTTGTCCAGGAATCTACTCATTCTCAACCCTAAAAAGACCAAACTCATTATTTTTCTCCTGATCTCTCTCTCTCACCTCCAATCCACCTTTACTATAACTTCCTCTAATAACACTGTTATCCAACCTGAAGATCACACTAAACTCCTTGGGGTCATCATAGATGATGAACTCAAATTCAACTTGCACATCCTCCAAAGCATAAAAAAGACTCACCAGAAACTTGGTTTACTTTATTGCAACAAAATATTTCTAACTACAAATGCCAGACTCTCCCTTGCACAAGCTCTTCTCCTCCCCTCCCTTCTATATGCTGCCCTAGTACTCACCAACATCCAAACTACTACTTTAAACAAACTCCAACAAACTTACCACAAGATAGCTAGATTTATCATAAACTCTCCATACAATACACATCACTGCCTTGCTCAAAATACTCTTCGCTGGTAAGAATTGTCCCATCTTCTACTGCTGTCACAACTTTAAATGTTACACTTCATTCTTTACAAACCTTCATTCTGTCCTGCTCTCTCTTCCTTCATCTCTATCTACACTCCTCCACAAAGTCCCCGTACCTCTAATCAGCAACTACTACAAATCTACCCACCCCCAAAAATAGCTGGCAAACTCCTATATAAACACTCCATCGCCCAAGCCTGGAACAAACTCCCAAGAGACATTTGTTCCATCATTCACCCATCACACTTTAAAGAAAAACTCAAACTTCATCTACTCAGCTCCAAAATATGTCCTTGTCAAGCCCCCACTTAAGCTCCCCACAACCCTACTATATAACTTCTCAGTCCCTCCACATACAGCTAAGTTCTCCACTATTGTGGATGCTTATTAAACTCTACAATCAATACTGATGGACTTAACTATTTTTGTAAATATGTAAATATATATATATATATATATATATATATATATATATATATATATATTGTAAAAATATTGATATGTATATATCATGTGTTTGCATTTCTGCTCTGTCTCTCTAACGTTCTCTTATAACTGATTTTGACCATATTTTTGACTCAAATGTTTGATTCTCTGTAAACTATTTGTGGTTTTTTTTTGGAACTTTTCTCCTCGGGTCTCCACTGAAAATGGGCCACAAGCCCAGCTGGACCAACCTGGTTAACAAATGTCAATAAATAAATAAATATAATCCAGAAAGGTATGTCTCAAGTCATTTACCCCAACATGAGCTATGACAGAGTCATAATGGTACTTGTTGAGTGACTTGAGTGCATGCATGATATGATGGAGCCTGACACCTGACAGGCAGCTGATCGTGACCTTCTTGTCCAGCCCAGTGAGGGGAACATCTGTGGGTCTCCCTATGGAGTCACTTATGACAAGAACATTAGGTTTAGAAGTGTTTTGCCTCAGGGGCTTATTTGTTGAGACATGTTTGTATGTGTTATTATATGTAGTGGTTTCAATTTGTGTAACAGTGTGTGCACTTTGTTTATGTTTGGGAGGTCTCTGAACATTTGGTAGATTTCTAGTGAGTACCTCTGCACATGTGGGTCTATATGTCGTGCCTATTTTGTTTGAGAGGTAAAGACTGTGTACTGACAACCTGTTTGGTGTCTGGTTTGTTGTTACATGAGAGAAGTGATTCCAATTTCATAGCGAACTAACAGCTCTCACATAGGTTATTTGTTTGCTGTAGGAGGAAATGTTTGTCAGTATACATGATGCAATTACTACATTGCCTCAGTATTCAAATGTCAATCAGGTTAGCGAGAGAAATGATGGGAAGCTGCCTGTCCATTATAGCAGGTATTTAATGTGTAAGCTATTAGCGAGAGGAGTGGTCTAGGTTGACCAGTTTTTGTGGTTGGACTATTAAGGGCTGTTCAGTTGAGGGCTGTAGATGTTAGGTATGACAACACTGCTCAGTGTGCAACTAAGTTGCCTTTAGTGCAAAGAAAAGCTTGTGAGGGATCCACTGACAGCTGTATAGGGAAAAATTGTGTTTCATAGTGTTTACATTTATGTAGGGCACCATTAACCCCGTTGAGCAATGCACAGTGACATGCAAACATGAGGCTTAAATGCAAGTGAAATTAAAGTTTTAAACTAATCTACCAAAAATAAAGTACACAATGAATTCCAGCAACACCAGCTCAGAAAGGACTGTATCCATATTTTTCTGCCACAAGGATGCAGGGGAGCCTTTCTTAATGTAATAAGGCTGGTTTAGTACTCAAATGTAACAAAAACAGGCTAGATTCAGCAAGTATGAATGTAGACTATGCAAAACCACCAAGTAGCAAGACACAAAAATAGAAATACTACACACAGGGAGGAAACAGGATCCAAAGTATTTATTCTTTAGCGCCTCGCTACTTCTTGAAGACTGGTTAAGTCGAGATGCTTAAATACGTTGGATCCTGTTTTCTGCCTGTGTGTGATATTTCTATGAATGTAGACTATACTATCTTAAATGAAAATACAATTGAAAACAAGTGCAGAAAATATGCAGTCAGAACAGTAAAAAGAGGAAAAATGCAATGATCAGACAATGCAATTTAAAAAGTGCAATATACATAAAAATATACTTCTTTTCTTGATTTTTTTCTTAAAGTAGAATCACTCTGGACCTCCAGCAAAAGATGCCAAATGCCAAGCAGCTCAGGTTAGTAAATACATATATTGCATTTGCAGGAATCTATGAAGGAAAAATAAATCAAAGTGCAAGAGAGAGAGAGATGGAGGAAAGACATTAAATTGCTTAACAGACTGCAGTAGGGTGTACAATACAATGTGACTGGTGCTGAGATGAACAGTGTAATGATAAATCTCACTGGAGCAGCTACTCTCTTGAGTATCATATGGGAAACACTGAAGATGTCTCTTTTTAAAGTTCTGTAGATTCAAAATTAGTTTTATGATTGCTCCAGCCTTCATTTTCCAAGACTTTGCTTTTGTGATGGGTAACCCTACAATTGTGCCTAGGCCCTTAGTAAAAGAAACTGCTGTAATTCATTTTAGAGGACATATTGAATACGTTAGGGACAGAACAAATATTAGATAAAAAACAGCTGACTGCTAGTGATTAAAGGTATGTGACCTTAGCACATTAGTATTCACTAGGAGCATAAAGAAAAGGGCATAAGTTGAGTACAGAAATTAGACTTATAATTAACAAGAAGAATAAAGAAATGATACTCTTCAATGTAATAAGAGTTAAAGGTGGACTATAGCAGTAACATAGCTGGTTGGTGAGAAGGTATGATTTAAGGTGTTCTTTAAAAGTGAGAGTGCAGGTTTGTAGCCTGATGTCAGGAGGAAGGCTATTCCAGGTTTAAGCAATTTCACTGGGGAAGAGAGATTCACCAGAGCTGTATTTACATGGAATTTTTTCAGTCAGGACTTTGTTGGTGGAACGTAATTGCCTATTTGACTTATGGAACTATAGTGGGCCAATTAGGGCAGGGGTTTTCTCTGGGTAGTAGAGTATTTGGTGTACCAGATTGAGTTGATGATATCTTAAAAGACTAGTGAATTCAAGTCAGTGTAAAGTAAGCAAGGATTTGCAGTGGTGGAAATGAGATTTGGTGGTGATTGCAAATCTGACGATTTTGTTGTAACGTGGAAAGTTTAAGGTCAGACTTGTTTAGATTTGTTAGTACTGGTGATGCATAAAGTAATGTTGATTGGAGATGCGATCTGGCTACAGCAATTCTCGATTCGGAAGTAAGATACTTTTTGCAATAATACAGGGTCCCTAATTTTTTGTGAACTTTGGATATAGTTTGGGATAAATATTTACTGAATTTTAATTGTTGGTCAATTGTAATTCCTAGTAATTTTGCATCAGGGACTGGGGTGATGAGGGTCTTATTGGCTGACAATATAGAGAAGGTGGGTAGGTCCTTCATCTTTATTGGGTGGAATAGTATAAGTTGGGTTTTTTTTTGGATTCAGAATCAGTTGAGATTTATTTAACCACTTTCATTATCTATGAAGGATGTCTGGGCTTTTTGCTGTAGGAGCTGGATGTTGGGTGCAGAGCAGATTAGGGTTTTGTCGTCAGCATATTGAACTATTTCAGCATTTGTGGTGGCTAAATGAAGTTGGTTAGTAAAAATGTTAAAAAGAAGGGGGCCAAGAATAGAAACCTGAGGCACACCTACTGTGACTTTGAGAGGAAAAGACAGAGAGTTGAGGCATTTAACAAACTGAAGATGGTTGTCAAGGTAACTCTTGAAACATAGCAAGATGGAGGTGTCCATGTTGAGCTCAGAGAGGCCATTATATTAAATATTATTAAATATTATATTATATTAAATTACATTAAATATTATTTGGATAATATATACACAAGTTAAGAAAGGTTGCTATTAAGCAACTGCTCTGATAACTCTGCAGCACAAATACTGCAATTGCAATGAATTAAGAAAAAAAAGTAGAAGGAACTATAACTAAACTTAAAGAACCCACAATAAGAAAAATAACCAAAGATCCTATAAAGGTATTAAATATATTTCAGAAATGTTATGAAAACTTGTATAAAGCTGAGAGGGAACCAAGAAAAGGTACACATAACACTATGGAATACTTAATTTTGCCAAGGTCAGAGGAAGGTGAGGCTTAACAACTAATAGCTAGGATGGAAGAGATGAGTAAAAATGGTGACATTCCATAAAACAACAGGGAAGCCTCCAGGAACAGAAGACATTCCTGTTGAAATTTGGAAATTAGAGGGAAGAAAGTGATAAAGATCTGGAAGGTTTTCTTTAATAATATTTCAAAATGAGGGAATACCAACATCTCAGCTGAAAGTGGTGGTGGCTATCCAAAGACAATAAAGATCTATCAGATCTGGCTTCAGATATACCCATTTAAAATGTAAACTATGAGTAGACAGTGTTTATGTCTATACTAGCTAAGAGAATCGCAAATGTGTTACCAAAGTTGACAGATATGGATTAATGTGTTTTAGTGGAGGGGAGGTAAACTTTTGACAACATTACTCGGACAATGATAATCCAAATAAAAGCAGAAGGAATGAAAACACCACTATTGTTGTTGGGTCTTGCTGTTGATTAAGCATTTGACAGAGTCATTTGGGATTTTATGAGTAGGGCAATGAAAGCATTTCTGTTCCCTGATAGGATAACAGGATTAATAAGGAGCATACAAGAAGGTTCTGAGGCAAAAAATAAGGTGGGGTTTCCTCTCTGACAAACTGTGTTTGAACAGAGGAACCAGGCAAGGATGTCCTTTCTATCTACTGAAGTTTCCTTTATATTAAGAGCTGCTGGCAACAAAAAAAATAAATAAATAAGGGAACCATTCATAAATTCAAGGATATAACTCGTATGGTACTCAAAAGGAGTTATTTATATTTTGAGAACACATTAATTTGTAATTGATATATCTAGAAAAAGGACATTTCAATGTTGTGGAACATTTCTGAGGCAGTTTCAAATCTTTGGGGGTATAAAATAAATTAAGATAAAACAAAGGCAATAGTGGTAAACTATGCACCCACATACTTACTGGTTTACTAATACTGATATGTATTGGGGCATAATAAGATGAAGTTTTTAGATGTATGGTGGCTAAAGATTTGTGGGAAATAACTAAACAAAAGACAATACAAAAACTGAGAAAATGGAAACTCTTGATTATTTATTTTTTTGGCAAAATGAAATGTGAAGTTGTCATCTATCATTTGTTGATTGAGGAAATTAAATGTGTGGTACAAGCTGAGTATGTTGAAGTCTATCTGGTGCCATAATGGAGTGGCCATGAATTCCTATTGCCAATGAGAAGAAACACCAACAAAGTATTAAGATTAATTGTGATGAAGGTCTGAAGTTTGTATGAATCATATGGGAGTGGTTGTAGTAGACAAAGCTTACTTCCTACACACACAATGGGCAGCCATTGAGGTTGGTGAATAGTAAATGTGTAAGATCTTAGGCAAGATAAATAAAATAGTAAAACAAATTGAACAGAAGAACATTTAGTTGGCCTAGAAGACAAGTAAAAAAAAGCAAAGTTCGAGATTACATGGTGTTTTGGAAGGTTAGTAAAGAATGGATTTAAAGGAATATTCAAAATCAAGATAGTGGAGTAGACTGAATTTACAATAGATTTACTGGGGACAATATTTGTGAAATATTACTGTCATTACCAAAATCAATATTTTTAAACATTTTAACATGTTGTAAGAAACATTAGGTGTAATGGAAACTGTAATAACTTGGTAGAAAATTATCAGTGGCTGGGACACCTGTATTTGATGAGTGCAATTATTTCAAATTGACATGTTAAGATAACTTGCATTTTGCAGACGTGATAATGGAATCTAAATGAAGAAAACTGAAAAAATACATGGTCAGGTACTGCTACTTTGAAACTGTTCTGGAATGGTAAAGTGCTGACTTGTGAAAATCCAAATGAAGGAATTGGAGGCACATGGGATATATGCAAATAGCTGAAACACCTGATGTTCATAAGGATCATTTGCATATATCCCATGTGCCTCTGATACAAGAGATTTGGAGGTCACTCACTGGAAGTTCTAGCTTGGCTGGAGTTTTCATTTTGTTTTTACTGATTGTTTTTTTAGTGACCTTCTCACTCATTGTTTTAGTTTAAAATGAAGGAATTGGGAAACTTAAAAAAAGCTACCAGAAGTGTAGTTTAACTGGAACTACAAGCATAAGAATGTTAAACTGAGACATACTGATGTTACCTAGTGAAGTGGAGGATGAAGGGGAAGAGAGAGCTGACTTAAGTTAAAGGAGACATCTGTTTATACATCCATTTCCTGGGGCAGGATGGCTATACACACTGGTATATTATACTTGAGGGGTGGAATAGGTAATGACAATGGCATGGTTTATTCAGCAGATAGTTGTGAAGGGTTAAAGTTGTCCTGTATAATGGGAAAGAAGCTGTTTTCATTCATTGGTAGTAATGCTTGTGTGCATGAAAGTGCAATGCAACTATGTAAATATGTAATCAGAATTATGTTTGTTAGCTATTTTCACATTAAGATTATGTGATCATCAGTTGTTAATGATACTTGTTACAGGTACTTACATTTAATTTCAGTGTTATTCAAGACAGACGAGTACTGCAAGTTGCTTCAACACATGGTGGAAAGCAATCATAATAATCTAAAAATATAACAAATATGGGGGAGCTCCTCATATATATAGCTCTCTACTTGCATTACTATGGATGCAAGATAAATGAGTTTTTATTGACAGTAACCCTTGTATGTGTGAAAGGCACTACACACATAATATATTATTAAAATTATGTCTCTTGGCTGTGTTATTTCCATGTTAATCAAGATCATGTGACCTTGAAATGTTAATAACACAGAGTGTTATGACTAAGTATTTGAGCATAACCAACTTGTTATATGTTTGAGACATGCATGTCAAGACATTCACTTTAAGAGCAGAGTAAAGCAAAACTTGAAAGATGAACCCTGACATCCATGTTTCAAACACATAGGTTAGTTATGATTGGACAGAGCTGATTGTAATTCTTTTAGCACATGGACCTTCAGCTGTTCTGTTGTACTACTAGTTAAAGAAGCAATCAAAGACAAATTAGGAGCATGAAATGTTTTACAGCTTTGAAAGAAAGTGAGCAGACTCAAAGTACTCATCTCACTGACTAATAACTTTAAAAGCTGTTAAACATTATAGTCTATCTTTTTTTGAAAAAAAATGAGACATTCTGGTATGATGAGAATCTCTGTGGCAACATAAACTGTTTTATAATGTTTTAAAAGTTATCATTTTCTGGTACTGTTTTGTAACAAATGTGCATGATGTAACATGACACTAGAACATAACAGCTCTGAAGTATGTGTGGCATAGAGGATTATGATTGGGTCTCTGATCATAACCAATTTATTATGTGTTTGAGACATGGATGTGTAGAAATTCACCTTGAGACTGAAGTTCAAGAGGTGAATCCTGGCATCTGTGTCTCAAACACATAACAGAGGGTTATGACTGGAGGCCTGATCGTTATTATTTGTAGTGCATGCATCATCTACCCGATTTACTACTAGGTACAAAAAGAAAAAAAGGAAGAGGAAGAGTGGGAGTGAAAGGTATAAAGTGTTGTAGCATCTTTGAAAACCAATAAAGCACTTGGTGATCACTGTCCAACAGAGAGTAAGCAGCATACCTCTCAACTTCTTTGTTTAGGAATTCTGGACAAATCCGAAAATAATGGAGGGCAAGGGATCAGTATTGGGGTGAGTTTTTCAATGTTGCTCTAATTCACTTAAAAGTTAATAGAAAAACATGTTTTGCATCTACATGCATTTTCTGAACAATAAGCATGTTTCCCTCATTTCTGACATAACTGACTGATTGTAATCTTCATTGCTTTACCAGAAACTCAAATATTTTACAAGAGACCATCTAAAATATAAAGCACAATCATGGGTATTCTGCAAAGTTAGAGACATCTGAGTGATACAGCAGGTAGAAATTAAGTATTCCTGTGGTAGAAGGTAAAACAGCTTTATAAGGTGTTAGATACTGAACTGCAACACTTTCTGTTTTTACATTTGGAAGGGTGAAGTTGTAACAGCTTTTACAAGCTATTTTACTTTCTTCTACTGTTATTTGATGGACAGCACTGTTCCTTGTTATTACCTTATGTGTAAACTGATCTTAACAGTGGTTATGGTATCCTTAACAATGCTTTGTTAAGCACCCCAATTCACTGTTAAGCTTGTGTCTCATGCTAGGAAGTGCTTAACAAATTTATCTTTTTCCTGACTTTGAAGCATCATTATGGCAGTCCATGCTTATAAAACTTATTATACACCTGTCTGACATTAGAGAAGCACATAACAAGGTTGCTTTTACTGGTTTGAGAGAATAATTATTATAATCCGTGCTCTATAAATATTTGCTGTAAGCACTTGTATTTAATTTCAGTACTATTCAAGGTAACTTGAGCTTTGCAATACTGCAGTGTATGGAAAGATGCAACAGTGATAACAAAAAATATTAGTTGCAGTTAGAATATGGAGAAGTATTAATTCATTTCTGCAAAACATGGAAAGGTAACCATGTGATGACATAAAATTCAAGTTGCAGTTAAATATGGTGAGACATTAATCATTTCAATTAACAATATGATAATGTCACAAACATATAGTTGTTTCTTAGGCTGGATAAAAGATAAATGAATGAGGAGTAGGTACTTGTATTTTATTAAGGCAAAATATTTTTACATGTAACCCTTTCATTTTGGCATAGTTCATAGGTAAGTACTAGGCCAGCTGTCCTTGTGGGCCACTTTAAGCGTAACCAGTTTCCCTCTTTGTGCTTAAATTAACCTATCCCATTTGTTTAGAGATTGGCCTTACCAAACCCTGGGTCAATAGTTATATATTGCCCTAGTGAGAATAACTGGGGTCACACCATAGATAATTTGTGGTGACCCATGCATTGTACAAAGCATTTAGGAGCTGCCTCTGCCCATTAGTAATAATGGAAAGGCACTCTCTTCAGCTATTGGACAGAACAAATTCTAATGCTACAATTATTCAAAACAGGCGGTTACTAAGAATGATAATATTACGACTGATAATAATTCTGCTAATATTTTAAGAAAACTAGGAAATTAATATTACGTCTCTATGCTTGTTTGATTATTGTCTTTTAAAGACAGCAGACTTCTCTTTATTGAACAGTGTACTTATTACAATGTGTAGCAGAGGTTAATGATAAAGAAACGTTACGCTGCAGGAAGAGGTTTCATGTTAAAGGTAAGGTTAAACCAAGAGTATGGATTGCTGACAAGGCAGAATAAAAGTATAAGGTGGGGGCGGAGCCTGAATGGCCAACTGAAAGCAGCAAAATTTTAGAGCTCCATAAACTAGTAAAATAAAACAGGGAAAATCTTTTTTTTTCCAAAAAAAAAAAATACCAAAAACTTATAGATAAATGACTAAACTACATAAATAGTAATTTTGGTGGATTTTTATAAACAGTTCCTGTCAGAAAACTTGGAGATTTATTCAGTTCCTGAAAATGAGCAACTCAATGAATTCTCACCCTGATGCAGCTTTAACGAAAGAATTTCAGTTGATGACAACTACCTGACAAGAATTGTCTTTGAAGATGGATGACTTTAAAGAAAATTTGGAAAATCTTAAAATGAACTGGCAAAAACAGATTGTGATTATCTCAAGGAATTGCTACATCAACATCACACAAAAATAGCAAACATAGAGACTTCTCTGAATGACATTGAAGGGATACTTAAAGAAGAAGAAGTCCAAAAAGAATATCTTCTTAAAGAAAATACTTGGCTGCTTAACAAAGTAGATGATTTAGAAAACAGGGAAAGGAGAAACAACATTAGAATCTTCCGGTTACCTGAAAACACCGAAGGTGTGGACATTATTTTTAACAACCTGGATACCTGATTTCTTAGACTTAAAAGAAGGTTTCTCTTTTGGTATTGAAAGGGCGCACAGAGCTCTGGGGGAACCTGCTTCCAACTCAACAAATACCCCTCCTAGATCAATAGTCATAAAATATCTTTCATACTTGGACAAGGAACTAATTTTAAAATCTGCCTGAATGAAAGCACCTTTAAAATATAATCAGAACCTGATAAGGTTCGACAATGACTATTCCACCAGAATAATAGAACAAAGGAAAAAAGTTTGGCCAATAATAAAACTACTAAAACAAAACTATATCAAGGCACAGCTTGCCTTTCCAGCTAAGATATAAATCCTGTATGCCAATGAGATGAGAACCTCTAATGACTTAGAAGAAGCTTCTTCATTTATTAACAACAACAATGTCATTTCTATCCCAGAAGATATGGAGTGGATATCCCCATCTCTTAAAAGAATAAAAGAAACAAGTGCTTGGACTGATGTTAAGAAAACAACAAAAAGCAAAAGACTGATTCCAAAATAGCTGTTTCAACTAAATCTCTCAAAGTATCAACTATGATATGAACTGTTAGCAATAACTCTTTAAAATGAGAATGTATCCTTTGTATGTCTTCTTAAAACAAAAAGTTACTTAATTAACTTAGATGCTTTTAATGTCTAACTTTGAAAGACTGAAGAGTCAAGTGATTTTCCACACAGGTGCAGGTAGGTCAAGATGGGATAGTTCACTTTACTAGGAAAAAATAGAAAGCATGTATTACTTAACATAAACATTTACAACATACAAAATATACATGGTCTCTTTACTGAAGCTAACAAATACTCTCCTTGTTTGTTTGCTTATTGGTTTCACTTGACTAATTTAATTAATTAAATTAATGTGGTTAAATAAGTCACCATTTAATAGCTATCTGTTTCAAATTCTCTAAATTAATATACCATTCATACATTCTGTAGTTCCTGTTAGCTTGTTAAATAAGTGTTGCTGTGTCTGCTGGCTCATCCAGTTGAAATAACATTCTTAAAAATTGCCACATTTGCTTCCTTGTTAAAATATATGCTGATACACCTACTGGTACATTTAAATTGATATCTTATACATAAGTGCTGCTATGTTTGTAAGTTTGTTAAATTACTATTGCTCTATTTGCTGACTTGATTAGTCTGATATATCATTCATGAACGATGCCGAATCTGCCAGCTGGTTGAGTTGTATTGACGTAATTGCTGAAATGTTTAAAGTAATATTGTACATTAAAGCCACTGTACATGCTAGTTTGTTAAAATAAACACTGGCATGTTTGCTGACCCGCCTAAGATGATATAATGTAAATGGATGCTGATGAGCTTATCGGATTGTTTGAGAAGTGCTGCCATGTTTGCTGACTTACTGCTTGTGGCCTAGAATGGCCATTAGCACTTTGTCATTGTTTGGCTTCTACTCTGTCGTTAAATCTCTTCTCTTTCCATTTTCCACTCATTATATAAAGAGAGGGAAAAATTACATTGGTGGGTGAGAGATGTGAAGCTTTTGCATTCTGATTGTCTCATGAGCACCTTAGACTGCATTTCATTAATCTCCTGGTAGGATCTAATTCTATTTAGGTTCCCATGGTAACGGGAAGCAATGACGTCAAACCTTAACAGCTCTGCGGAGCTTCCAAGGTGAGTCTCGGCACTTAGTTATCAAATAAAAGAAACTAAGCTGTTAGCTCTACTAAGTTTTAAATAGGGAACAATGAGAAAGATCATATGCAGAGTAGACAGGAAAAGGTAAAATTGTGTTGATTTCTTGATGTAATTTGGTTTGTATAGAACAATTTAAGGTAATTGCCTGGATTTGAATCCCTAATATTTGATGCCTATTTGGGTCATGTTTGGTAAATATGACACTGACAATGGAACAAATTATTTTCTTAGTTGACATTAAACTAGTAAGGCTATGCAGGAATGTCAACATGAGTGTGACATTCTAGAGATTGCAATGAAATGCAACCTGTCATAATCTGAAACAAGTAGCTTTTGAATTAATCATAGTCACTTATCCAAATTCGCTTTACACCTGGCAGACTGTACAAACTTGAAATTGTTTATATTTTAATTCAATATTTTCAGACTTTCCCCTGGATTCTCAAAAGCCTGCATAGAGTGCAAGATGAATGCAGGAGCTCATGCAGGCAATATGTCTGCCGTGCGATCCAGGAACAGCCAGCAGGGGCGTGGAACGAGAGCTCCAGCACTAATCTTGCACGGACTAAGCCCTGGTATGCAAATCACCTAATTTGCAGGAGAAATCCATGCAAATGAGGTGATTTTGCAATCCAGGAAGCTTGCAATAGTCTGTGCAAGACTAGTGAAATCTGCAGAAATGTACTCGGTTAGTAACCGAGTACATTTCTGCAAATTCCAAAACGGAGCTATGACAGCTCCAAATAAAGGCTGCATATCATTGAGGAAGCATGCCAATGGCCAAGTAAAAGGCCATTGGCATTGCAAACTGTGTAAAAAATACAAAAATCAACTTTTAATTTTTTTTCGCCGATCTCGGCTGTTTAAGGATAGGGCAGCGGCACGCAAACGGGGTCGGGGGGAAATAAGAAAATAAACCTAAAGTGAGCATTCTAACTAAAATCAGTATTCTGCCATGCAGGTCAATGGCAGGCAGAAGACAACCTGGCCAGTGAGTAGTGGTTGCTAAGGGAGGAGGCTCAGTGTGAGACATGTAACTAAGCATTAGCAGGCAATCCTATGCAAATGAGGGGAAGGATAGTGAATCCCATTTTTCCCCAGCATGTGAGACAGGTCCCATCAGTGTAAGAGTATGAATAGCTGGGTGCAAGACTAGAATATAGGTGACATCATGGGGGGTGTCAGGCATACTGTAAGCGGACTGGAGTCCTGTGGCTCGGGATTGCTCCTAGCTTAGCACAGCTAAGCTAGGGGTGTGTCTAAACCTGCCTAGCACTCTTTACAAAGTGTAAGCGGGTGTGCTCACCGCACAACGGGTTTTACAGGAAGAAAAAAGAAGTTAAACCAGGAAATAGCAGTTCTGTGCACATTTGAGTACTCCGTTTGTGCGGCGTGCACACGGGCTTAAACAGGAAGGCAATGGGAAGGGAAAACAGCAGTAGGAAGGTAATCAAGGAGAACTAGCTTTGCTGACAGGTGAAATGTATCACAATCAGCCAGTTACACAGGCAGCAGATCAGCCCAGCCCAGCACACCACTATAAACTATGCAAACACCTTTCCCCTCTTGTTTTTCTCAAAAACTCTGCACCACCGGTGTATACAGAGGGGGAAATTTTACAAAACGAAAGCAAGGGAAAAAATGTTAGGGGCTGTTTTTGCTGTCATAAACCAGCATGTGCAAGAGGCTGAGGGTGGTGAGGATGTGAATGCTGCTGAGCAACCCACAGTGAGGAGATGGACAAGAGTGTACAGACCCAGGGTAACCTACCAAGGGCTACATGAGCTGGAAATAGTGGAGCGCTAAAGGGTGATTAGGGACCTCCTACAGCAAATTGTTGAGCTGTGCTGGCCACGCCTCACACACAGAACTAACAGAGAGGAACCCATCCCAGTGGATACCAAGTTATGAGTAGGCCTAAGAATACTAGCTACAGGTACCTTCCAAAGGCCAACTGGGGATATGATGGGAATTTCACAGGCATCAGCATTCAGGGTACTCCACCAGTTCCTGAATGCCATGTCAGCACATGTCGGTGAGCACATATATTTCCCCATCACCGGTGAGGCGTTGGCCAGCAATATGCATCTCTTCCACCAAATAGCAGAATACCCTGAGGTAGAGGGTGCAATAGACTGCATGCACATACACATCAAATCACCACCTGGTGAGTGGGGTAGGGTCTACATCAACCGCAAGGGCTTCCCTTCCATCAACTGCCAGGTCATGTGCGATGCCCAGGGCATAATAATGAATGTGTGTGCTGGCTGCCCTGGAAGCTACCACGATTCCCACATCTGGCATTTGACGCAGCTGTACCAGACATTTGCCAATGGGGACATCCCACATGGTCACCTAGTGGGGAATGCTGGATACGCACTGGAGCCATGGCTGATGACACCCATTAGAAATGCACACACACCTGAACAAGAACGCCATAATGAGGCACACGCACAAACACGAATCATAATATAATGTGTGTTTGGGCTGCTCAAGTCATGGTTCCAGTGCCTGGACACATCTGGTGGAGCCTTGCAGTACTCACCAACTACATATACCCAAATTGTCCTTGTATGTGCCATGCTACACAATATGATCCTGCGGAAACAGCTGCAGCAGGAAGAGCATGGGGCAAGGCCAGACAACCCCCCCACCATTGCCAAGGCCTGCACAGGCACAGAGTGACTCGGAGGAGGAACAACCTGAGCCTGCCCCAGTAGGCAGAAAGAGGCAGACCGAGTATGCCCTGGCCTTGGCAAAGAGGCAACGCATAGCACATGCACTGACACAGTAGGAACCCAGGGAATGACACCTCTCTCTGACTCGCACATACAGTAAAAGGGATGCCAAACATGACACTACCTGTGCTCAACCATGTATAAGGAGTGTACTATGTGTATTCGACATAGGCAGCCCTGCAGCACCACCCTCAATACTGGGACACCCACAAGGTAAGTGACTCACACATGCCAGCTGGGGGTAGTCACATACCCAACAACAGTTACAGCTAGCAGGACATGTGTAGACAAACACAAACAAATGCTGTACTATGGCCTCTACCCTATGGGTAACCCCTCCTCCAGGCCTACACAGACAGACTACAGCAGGCCAGTACCCTACATACCAGTACAGTCCTAGCAAATGTGTAAAAGTGTCAGGTGTGCCCCCCATCCTATGTACACTTATAGTAACAGTCAGGTGTGCCCCCCCACTCCTGTGTAGAAATGTAGAAACAGTCATAGGTTCATAGGTTCAGGTGTCGTCCCCCTGCTATGCAGAAATGTAGCAACAGTCAATGCCAAATGACCGATGTATACCCAGCAGACACAGCATGCTACCTGTCAGTGTACAACACAAAGGTCAGCACTGCAGTACAAACTACCTAGACTGGATCCACACATGCAATATAGATGGTCATACTGGGCATGCTCACACACTTAGAGGAATGAAGGCAATGTCAGTTAACAACATACCGAAAGGTCATAATGGGCATGCTCACACACTTAAACACATGAAGGCCATGTTTGCAAACACCAGTGGACCAGACATATCTGTCACTCGCAGTTCTTAGTGCAGGCACATATCAGTATGCACCACTCCTGCCTTGCACACACAGTGGATAGGAATACAGACATATATGTAAGGACAACACACTATAATAAGCCAAAGGTAGATGGACATAGATGTGTGGAAGAGGGTGACCATGACAAGGAGCCATCCAGGCCTGTCCCACCCAGCACAAAGCCAAAGGGCCCCAAACACATGAGGTGCAGATGTCACTCACTGCAGATACTAGCCACCAGTATCTGTCAGCATGACAGACTATGTGGTGCATGTGCCAGCTGTGCAACATGACTGTACAAGAAAGTAGTCACCTAGTAGTGTGTGCCTGCATGTGTCATGTCAACCTCTAATGAATGGGTTACGGCCCATGCACACACTGCCCTCCCCATAGTAGTATTATGACAAGTCTGCTGAGGTCATCCAATGTGAAATACTCGTGTGGGAGAGCTGTAGCTCAGTAAGCTCCATGGCGCATCCCATAACTGCGTACTGCTGTAGTGATAAACTAATTAGGTAGCAGTTCTAACCCCAGACTGGGTAACTGTGTGAGTGTGTGTTTCTGTGAGTGTCTCTCTGTCTCTGACTGTGTAGAGAGAAATGCTTTTTAGGCTACTCACACTCTGTTGCGTGTCCTGTAACTGCGTACTGCTGTAGTGTGATAAAGTAGTTGGGTAGATGTTCTAACCCCAGACCTGGCAACTGTGTGTTTGTGTGTGAATCTGTGTTTGTGTGTCTGACTGAGTAGAGAGCAATGCTTTTTAGGCTACTCACACTCCATACAATTCATATACTCAACTTTGGCAAGGCTGTGATGTCACTTACCTAGAAATACTTCTCTGGGAAGGTTGTAGCTCAGTAATCTCTGTAGCGTGTCCTGTAACTACATACAGCTGTAGTGTGATTTAGAACTGTGGTAGGGTTCCATCTCCACCCATAGCAGTTCTGGATGTTTTGTGTGTGTTTCAATGTCTGTGTATGGAGCAATGCATTATAGGCTACTCACTCGCAGTGCATTTCCAATGCCCTACTTTGGCAATCCTGCTGTCATTCATTGTGAAATACAACTTCGGGGAGAAAGTTCTTTAGTAATCCATGTGGTGCGACCTATAACTGCTCCATGCTGTAGTGTGCTATAGGCCTTGGTCAGGGGTTCTATACCCACTCATGTCAGTTGTGGATGTTTTGTGTGTGTCTCACTGTCTGTGTAGGGAGCAATGCATTTTTGGCTAGTCACTCGCAGTACAGTTGAAATGCCCTACTTTGGTAATCCTGCTGATGTCATTCAATGTGAAATACACCTTTGGGGAAGGATTTTTCTAGTAATCCCTGTGGTGCGTCCTATAACAGTGCCATGCTGTAGTATGATATATACCTCGGTCAGGGGTTCTATTCCCACACATGTTAGTTGTGGGTGTTTTGTGTGTGTCTCACTGTCTGTGTAGGGAGCAATGCATTTTAGGCTAGTCACTCACAGTACAGTTGAAATGCCCTACTTTGGTAATCCTGCTGATGTCATTGGTTGTGAAATACACCTTTGGGGAAGAAGTACTCCAATAATGTCCGTGGCATGCACTATAACTACGTAGTGCTGTAGTATAATAAACTAGTTAGGTAGGGAATCTACTCCCAGACATGACAGTTGTGTGTGTGTTTGCAACTCGTATCCTGGGTAGAGGTGGGAGTGTGTGACACTTGTGGGCAATGTGGAAGGGGGTTTGCTTATTTCTTTTATGGTGGCTCTACTATATATATCACAATGTCAACCATACAGGGATAACAGATGTAAATTAGCTGAGAGGCTGGGGTACAAAGCCATACTCATACATGTGACATCAAGGCCAGCCAATCACAGTTAGCAACCCCACTATTACACAGAGCACACACTCAACCCATGTGTCATACGCACACACATGCCTAGGCAACAGCCAATATGTGGGTAGTACACTGCATATTGGCCACTGATAGTAACTATGCAGTGATAGCAGTGGGCTACAGAGGGCATGTCACCCTGCCCATATGTACAATATGCACATACATGCAGGCAGTGCACCTCCATGTTCCCAAATGGACACCTGCACCACCTGTGGTGCCTTCACATGTGACTCACAACAGACATACCATGCCTGACAACATGCCCTGTATGGACAGATGACACTGACATCAGGGAATGCTGTTAGCATGTTATCAATGTAGGTGCAGGGTAAACCTGCTGCCCATTGCCAGTTCCTGCCACAGATGGGCAAGACTGGCACATCTGATGATAATCTGTGTTCACAACATGGGCCAGACACCCCAGGTACAGTTCCACATGTCACTGTACATGCATGTGGGAGGTGTGCACATCCCAGACACCATCCATGTGATGGACTAAGGAACACATACATGGCATTTGATGTACAGCATTGGCCACACATAATAGTCACCCAGGTGACTGGATGGGGATGCAATACCCACCTGTGTGAGCAAATGCAGAAACTACAGGCCTGAGCCACAATGCAGACCATTGTCATGTGGCCTGATGCCAAGTTATACCCATCGCCTGGCCTGATGCCAAGTTATACCCATCGCCTACCCTTGTACAGCCTGCTGGCACAGTTGACCATCACACACCCGTGCAGACATGTACCCATGCATGTCAGAACTGGCATCCTGTGTGTTAGTGTGTGTGTGTTGTATGGTGCGTATGTCCACATCCACACTCACTACAACCTCCCAGGGCATACTGAAGCATGCTGTCTAATGTCTGACACCTCCTCATACTCTTTGCCCATACAACCTCCGTATGACCCGTGTGGTGCATGTGATACCTGCACATTGATGTGTTGTGGCAATCCCACTAGTGATGAGTTGCACTCTTGGCCCTGCCAAGTGTGTCAATGTGTGTGCATTCCTGCATGAGTGTACCTGCAAACACAGGCCAAATTCACATTTGGGTAAGGTCCCAGACCTACAGACAGCGTGAGTAGTGCTGTTGTGTGCATTTTGTCTTGCTGGTCTTACAGAGCTTCTGTGTACATGGTACTTTTTCATGGAATGTTGTCTGTCTGCATAGCTCTCAACCGTGGGCCTAGCCATATGATACCAGGGGGATTGGCTGTTAGGTTTTTGTCTGTGCACCACACAGGTATTGTCCCAGATATATCAGTGACATTCTGTCTGTTGAGTGATATCAGTACATGGCTACATCCATTTGTATTTCAATGTTGTATTCCTGCATAAGGGCATGCTGCAACAAATCCTGTATCACCAGCAATTTCCAGGGTGTGTAACAGCAATAATGCAAATATGGCCCTATGTTCCTGCCTCTGTCCTCCACACATATGCCAGTCTTTGTCCTGCTGTGATACAGAAAGGTGTTGTTAGGTAATGGCCTATCATTATTTACCACTAGCATTACTGCTATCATCTCAGCCATGTCATGGACTCCCACAGCAACTGTTGGGCCAAGTCCATATATATGGGGGAAACAGCTTGTACATTCCAGAGATAAGTGTGTGGTACACAGTGTTCCTTGCCCTTGTACAGCCTTTTATGGGGGGGGGTTCAATGCCATTTACCTAGGCTATGACACCTTTTCAGGGACATAACTGTTAAGACGAGGGTCATTCAGTGTGATAGTGAGATGTTAGGTTAAGCAATGTTACGTACAAGATACTGTGACATTAACACCAGTGCTACTTTTCCCCCTAGGGCATGACTACAGGGTGTAATTGGAGGCTGCAACTACATCTGTAATTGTTGATTGTTACGTTTCTTGAAGGCAAATCCTGTTTCTACTGTTGTACTAATTGAAGGCCTTGGCCTGCACAGCATAATATGGTGTATGTATATATATATATATATATATATATATATATATATATATATATATATACACACATACACACACACACACACATTGCTTGCATCTACTGTTTTGTGTGGGCCTTGCATTCATCACTAATTATATATTTCAAACCTTATGTGGTGTAAGTACTGGCGTACATTATTGTATAGTACACAAATAAAGGTTATATGTGTATGCATACATGTGTGTTATGTCATGTCCTTTGAATTGTGGGTGGGTATATGTTTAATGTCAGTATTCTCATTTGTGGGAATGGTTGCCACACTACACATTTCACAGGTGGCAGTTAAAGGGCTTGTGGCTGAGGGATATACTTTCCACCCAGTACTTCCACACTACTTCTACATATGTATGGCTACTGATACCTTTTGTCTGTGTATATGTGTATGTACCTATATATATATCTCATATGGCTATATCTATATATATGTATCTATATCTATATATATATATATATATATATATATATATATATATATATATACTTACATATGAACATATGTATGTATCTATATACAATTGATGTTGTATGATTATTTGTGAGTCATACATAAATATATATATCTACATATAGCTATCTGTCTACATTTACAGATATGTATCTGTCCATATGTCCATGCATGTTCGCCTCATATTTTGGACTGTTCCTCATTCTCTTGGCAATTGACATGGATGATCGCAACATTGAAGTCAGTAACTAGTGCCAACATTTTTGTGTTTCAGACTTCATCTCCTTCTACATATGTGTTCTATTACATATAACTGTGTAACTAGCAACATTTTAAGTGTATTAAAGCATTAGTTGACATATATCCCTATTTGTATCCACAGTGTGGCATACTTGTCCAGATTTCTTGCATTAACAGGTTGTGTGGTACGATATTAATACATTTCCTGTACTGTTGACTGATTGTGTTGGATGATATGTTTATGAAAACATCAGGTTATGTATATCTGCCATGGATTAGTGGTAAATCACTTTGTGTATGGAGTGTAGGGTCTTGGGTTCGAGCCTTGGAGAGGTGGTTTATTTTGTTGCTGGGCAGAACAAGGGACGTTGGATACAGAGTGATTAAGGCACTTTTAAGCAGTTGTAAGCGGGTTTGCGTGAGTTTGTGTGCCGGTAAGCACTGCCAACCTCCGCTTATGTTTATTACAGTCATTTAGCTTTGGAATTTCTCAACCTGTGTAGGCATAGCTTACCCCCTACGCAAACCCGCACAAACCCACTTAATGCTGCTTAAAAGTGCTTACTGTCACTTACCCCCACTCTAATTTCTTTAAAAGAAAAGAAAAAGGGGTTGATAGGAAAGTGGTGAAAAACGGGGCACAAAGAGGGAAAGACAGTAGGGAAAATAGCTAGGCATGTGCAGGGAGGGTATAGGTAATGTCCATAGCTGCCCATTTCTTCTACAGCAACAGTTCTGCATATACACTAAATTTGCAGGTACATTTGGACCCTGAAACCCCTGGGAGAGGGGTGAGGGCAACATATATTCATTATGATGCCAATTAAACCAGATTGCGTGTCCAGTGGACATGTGTGCAAAATGGACAGCTATGTATGGCGCAAGATTTTTTTGTGGGAACAGATTGTCCTTTTTTTTTCAGGTGAGAGTGGGATGTTGGGGAGGGGTAGTAGGTATATTTGGGGTGGTAGGTTAGGTAGGTTAACAGACAAGACACACAAGGCATATACAGGGCCGGTATATGATACATGTGGGGGGTAAACACCTTGGACGGGGAGGGGTGTTTGGAAGTCGCAAGCCCATGAGCCCCCAACAGGAAACAGTGGGACTGAGGTCCCCACCCATGGGCAGTCACCACTGCACCTTCACGGCCCCAAAGTTAGCTGCACTGGGGGCTGTGTAGGAGGAGCAGGCTCACCCTCTAATAGTACCACTCAGCCCTCAAGCTGGCATAGCTGGTCTCGATACTCCAGATTGAGCTCCCTATGCACCACGGCCCGGAACTGTTCACGGGTGGCAGGTTCCCCTCTGTGCCCACTCTGAGGGGGGGCAAGCCCCATCCCCTGCAGCGGTTCCAACTGAAGGTGGTGCAGGACCCACGGAGGAGGAGGTCCGAGGCTGGGCCCTAGATGTGCTGGTACCCGGTGTCATGGACAGCTGAGGTGTGACAGGTGGGTCTGCTGGGATTGGCCTTCCCATACAAGCTGTGTTGTCGCAGGTTTATGATAGATATGGGTTAGTAACAGTCAACAGCATTCAGGATTAGTTATAACAGCATGCATATGTATTCCCATTAACCCAAAACATCAGATTTAACACAGTTGCAGAGCAAGCAGAACACATGCATATATGGAACAGTGGCCATTACAGCAGCATGCAGGTTTCATTGATGGCAACAGGCCACCAATATGGGTGTATTTTAACATGGCACATGCATAGAAACAAATGTGAATATTTATAAACCATTAAGACGTATGTCCCAACAAACGTTTGGCGTGTACACATAGCAGTTGAGGAGTGTCATTGGTTTATTTTGCACATATGGTAGGGGTGAGAGAGAGTGTTTGATTAACTACTAATATAGCCTTGTAGTTTTCACAACATTCTTAGTCACTCGTGACCTGTGTCTTACATACAGGCGTGACAGGCTGTAGGTGTTAATGCAACATATGTTGAGAATTGCTGTCATACACTTTGGGTGAGGTGCTAGAATGATAGGTTTATTTTCATATACATTCTCTGACTATGTACACATTTGACTATCAGTTATATGTCATTAACAGCTGCCTACATTTCTTGGATCATCACACTGAATTTTCAGGGAAACATGGTACCAGGCTGGTGATATGGGCCATTTATCTGGACATGCTGGATAGACTGGAACAGTTGTGAGGTATGAATATACATACAACTTTCAATTTAAACATTCTAGCAAATTCTATACAGTTGTTGGGTGTAATTATGCATACAGCTTTCTATCTGAACATTGTAACAAAATCTGTACAGTTGTGGGGTATGATTATGCATACAACGTAGTAGCATTCCCAGGATTCAAACCCCTGCTGTGTGTGACAAAAATTTATAGCTAACATCACAGTACACTGTGCTATCAGGGAATTGATGTAAAGCTTTCAATTGTTTTCTATCTAAGTCTCCCTAACTTGTACAATATGACTGACCTTTTGGCACTTCCAACATTGTTATGCAGGATGTCATACACATTTTATATGCATACCACGGTGTGGGTGACACTGCTTAGGATACAACAGTACTATTCATAGTATGGAACAGATCACCAACATATGAGAGAAGAGTAAACAGAAGCACTCCAGGGGTTATATCTTTATTCACAGACTATTACACATTTATTTGTACTGGTACAACACTTTCTAAGGCTCTTATATTTATTTGTTATGACAGTACATGCAGACTAATTAGTAACCTGCCTTGTGATGCAATCTTTGCAGCCTAGCATCATGGGCTTGCTGGTTCACAGCCCACTCATCTGCAGCTGTCAGAGAAATACGGTAATATATAGCCATACCTATCCATGGTATACACAAGCTAGGCAATTATTTACTACTTAGTAGAATGAGTACTTAGTACTGGGGCATTGGGCATCTGCTGAGACTCCTGCATCCACTGTTCCAGTACATCCCCTCCCTGCCGCTTCAGGTCAACATGGTGGTGCCTGACCTGCTCACCAGTCTGGGGGATACCTGTGGCACTGGTGAGGTCATGGGCGAGACTGTCCCAGGCCTCCATTTTATACTGCAAGCCCTGGTACTGGCCCTGCAGTAGTCTCTTCTCATGGTGTTTTACCAGGATGCCCCAGTGCTGAACTCTAAATCGGGTGCCTTCACCCACACCAGCCATTCTGCCTGCAGTAGGAAGCTACAACCAGTTATGAGAAGTATTCTCACCTGTGGGGTTTAAATACGGCCAATTTCCCACACTTTCCCATGGCTGGCCAGTTTTGAAAAGGCTAAGCTATGGGCATACCTGCTTACATAAGGTTGGCATTGCTTAGAGAGGTATACCACTAGGCAGATTGAATTGGCTTTCCTACACATTGCTTACACTTACTATCTTGAGCTGTGCTGTGGTTAGCATTGCTTAATAGTTAATTAGCACTATATTTGCCATTTGGCAGTGATTTATTCTTCATTACAGTTTCTATATGTGTCTGGTATTCATGATTCTACATTTCTACTACTTCAACACTTTATTACAATAACACCTCAGATCTATGTTTACTGCAGTACTTCAGTTCACATATTTATGTTATGTAGCAGGTTATACCACTTCACACTGTACATATAATCAGTTCACATGTTTGGTTTGATTTTCCTGTGGTGAGGAGTAGTTTGTTGATACCTCATTCACATCTATTGTTATGATGGCTTAGTGGTTAACTACTGTGACTATAGTGTACAGGGTCCTGAATTCTAGCCTTGCAGAGGCAGTTTATTTTGTTGCTGGGCAGAACATGGGTCATTGGATACAGAGTGATTAAGGCACTTTAAAGCAGTTGTAAGCGGGTTTGCACAGGTTTGCGCGACGGTAAGCACTGCTAATCTCTGGTTACAGTTTCTTACACTCAGTTAGCTTCTACTTTGCTTAATCTGTGTAGGCGATGCTTACCCCTGTGCAAATGCATTGAAACACACTTACTGGTGCTTATATATGCTTACTACTGCTTATTTGTGCTTAAACCTACTTACTAGTGCCTTATTCATTATGACACTGACACTTCACATGTGCATTTAATGCAGTACTCCAGTTCACATTTAAATGTTATTATGTAGGTTATACAGCAAAAGATGTAAAAATATGTTCATATACAGATTTCACATGGAAAATGGTATGTGCTGCAGTGGGACTCGAACTGGGAATGCCTGTTTGTTAGGCGGATGCTCTGACCACTACACTATTGCTGTGCTGCTTCATTTGCATATATATTCCTTGTTATCCTCTTCTGCCTTTTCAGCTGCTTTAACTGTAGCTAAGTGATGGGCAAACTCGCACACCTATGGTTAGCTGTACTCGGGGTTTTAAAAAAAAAATAAAAGGGTTTCTTCATTTTATTTGCATGCACTGTTGCTGTTGAACACATGGGGACTGTTGGTGGGGATATGCGGACACCTATGAGTGGTCTTGTTCATTTATTTCCAGTTTCTGCTGTTCTACTTTTATTCTGAGAGCACTGCTATCAGACACGCCCCCTGCACTCGTCTACGCTCCGTGTAGGATTAGGAGGTCAGGCAGTGCGCCTTCATTAATATACATGGCGCGCTGCCATCCTCCTAAACTGCCGCTTCTGTGCAGGACTAGGTTAGTCCTGCACGGAAGATTAGTAAATCAGGGGGTTTGTCTTTGCATAGTAATTAATTGACATAGAAGTGAACTTTAACATAGGGTTATCTCACTGTCTGGAAGGGGTAGAAATAATGGTATTGATAGTGAACTGATAATTTATCAAGTACATCATAACATCTGATAAATACAAATTAAATAACAGTGAAAGGAGACAATATCAAATTGATATCTAATGCTTGTATTCAATGATCTTGACATCAAAAAAATCTGTTGCTTCTGACTTATAAATGTACCTCTAATACACTAATAATTGTTATATATGAAAACTTCTCATATGCAGAGAGGGGGAAAAATAATAAAAAAAGGCACACTGTATCTAGAATGTACTGACAGTTCGTTATGTCTGCATACTGAGAATTTTTGCAATTTAAACATGCCAGTAATGAGACAAGATAATTATTTGTATATCAGTAAGAGTGATGACTACTACCTCTGACATGTTTTATCGATTATACTATCTGTAATTATTAGTTACAAACTCTATTATTATTTGAACATCACAATGTTTGCATAGTCCACATTGAATAATATTTTCCAAAATTCTAGCCTTTCACAGTATAGAGAACTTTATAAGATAGCTGTGACTTTCTCTCAGTAACTGTTAGGTACTTGTCTCCAGTGTTAAGTAATAACATTTATATATGATAATACTGTCAACATTTAATATTTCCTTTTAGCAAGGACTGGCAAATATGATGAAAAACTGGATAAATCTGAAGTTTCTTACATTTATGGCTTTCTACTGTGTCTGTTTATCTCTCAATAAGTATGACTAGTAAAAGTGGTTACAGCCATAAACATCAAACTAGACTTATTCACGTCACAGTTTTATAAGATCTATAAATGGACTAATGCATAACAAATGAACAGAATATACAGAAATATTCCTGAACCTTCTCAGATACAAATTAGTGCGTAGATAATCTTTTACCTTGTGACATGAAATTCTCTAATGTATGAATTAGTATGAATTTATGATACCTGAGTAGGAGCCTATAGATGTATATTGTAGATAAAACAATAAAAATGTAGTTAAGTACACATTAACCGGGGAATACAATATACAGTCCTTTTCCAGAGTAATATTAGCGTTGTATCATAAGCAACAAAATCACACCTTATTATGATCAATTTGGTCAATGTCTCTGCATATATAAAAGCACGACTTATATGTATAATATGAATACTATAAAAACTATAATAAGCCTCAGTTATCCATAATATATAAATACTAAATGCTAACTGGTTGTAATTACACATAAAGTCTATTAATATATCATTATAGGAAGTTGGACATCATATAGTTATTAAATTGAATTAGAATAGTAAGAAGAAGTAGATACATTCTTTAGCACAATTTAAGTATCATTATTAATAATCATAGTATAAAGATATTCCCGTCAGATTCATATTAAATATACCATCTGAATGCAAATATATTTTATGATTTGAGAATTCCATATAGATGATTACATATTAGGTAGTTCCTAATGTAATAAAATTGTTGATTATACTATTAAAGGTAGTATTTCCTGGTATAAAAAACATCTTAGAATTTCATATTTCTTTTACAAATCATTCTCCATATAATAACTTAGTTTATGGAGCTCTGTTTGTTAATGGTATGAGCAATAATCTAATAGACCTATGTTTATCTATAAGGTTAGGAATGATTTTCATTCCATGTCTAGACTGGAACTTAGTTAAATTAACAGTTGTTATTTTAATCTTATTATTATATAAAAAGTTTCTTCTTAAGCCTGACCAAAATGTTATTTTATCTGTATTCATAAAAGAAATAAGACTGACAATTTCTTTCAAAAGCTTACACACAAACATACTATTTGCTGTTATCAGAGGAAACTGTTTAATAGCTATAATAATAAAAAAAGAAAAAAGTATATTTTTCTGATGATAACTTGATATGGATTTAACTTTATTATCCTTAAATACTAATGGCGTAAATAATCCAAGCAAAAGATCAAATTTACTGAAATATTTAAAACTAAACAAAGCACAAGTAGCTTTCCTTCAAGAAACACATTTCAAAATAAATGACAGATATACACGGAACCGCAAGGAATATATGATCTTAGCCTAATTCTCCTATAAGACAAAGACAAAAAGAGTAACAATTTTATGGAAAAAGAATATTATCACCCCAGAAATTATTTCTAAATATGAAGATAAAGAAGACCTTATAGCCTTTGTAATAGTTAAATTTAATAATAGAATATGGACTCTAGTTCCCTGGTATTGGAGTAGGAACTGTCAAAAAACACTTAGATTTTACTTCCAATAATTATAAATGTAATTTGATAATAGTAGGAGACTTCAACTGTATCCTAGATGCTTCTGAAACTACCAAGAGACCTGTTCATACATCTTCTATTTCAAAATCTTTAAAAAATGGGTTGAATCATTTCATTTAATAGATACATTTAAAATAAAAAGATAAATCTTTATTGTTCTCCCATCAAGTCCACAGATTTGAAACTCAAACCAGAAGAAATACAATATTTGTTGTTCAGGACCTACATTCAAAAATCATCAATTTCTCAATTGCTCCATGCCCTTTCTCAGACCACTCTTTGATTTTGAAATTCCAAATTGACTTCAAACCATTAGTCTTCTCCTCTAGAATCCCAACATATATAACAAAAATTAAGGAATTTAAACCTTGGTTGTTGTCAGAATTACAGTTGTTTCTAGATATTAATTATACAACATAAATCAGTAAAGTTATGATATGGGACTCATTAAAAGCTTATATATTTGGTAAAACCCTTAGTTGGTATAAAAATAAACTTAGAGAGTGGGATTCTGATTTACTAGATTTGTAATCCAGACTTTTGTCAGTAAAATCTGAAAAAAAATCAAAATTCTCCAGAAATTAAAAAGAAAATAGAGGAATTAAATAAAAAATATATAATGAAATTCTAACACACAAAACTAGTCTAGCCTTAGAAAAACTAAAAGTAAACTCCTTGGCCACTCCCCCCAGATATTTACATAATTTATCCACAAGACTTAAAATACAATCCAAAGCTAATAACATTAACAATATCTAACATGAAAAGAAAGGGAAGAAAGTTTCGGATATAAGAGACATTCTTTATGCATTCAGATATCACTACATGGAGCACTTTAAAAAAGAGAATTTACATACTGATCAATTAAGTTTGAATACAAATTCTATAGATATAAAAAAAATCAGAAGAACTAAAATTAGATTTACAAAAACCTATATCCTACAAATAAATTATTGACAGACTAAAAGATAAAACTAACAAAGCACCAGGAATATATGGTATAATTGTGGAAATATATAAACCTTTTCCCTCAACAATAATTTCTCTCATCCATAAAACTTTATTAGAAATCCAAACACATGCAATAATACTACCTTCTTGGAAATATTCTTTAATCACTCCAATCCTAAAAGAAAAGAACATACCGAATCTTTGTATCTCATATAGACCCATATCATTACTAAATAATGATTATAAGATATTTATGTCAATTTTAACCAATAGAATGAAAATACCATTATCTAAAACAATAAATAATGATCAAACTGGATTTATATATAATAGACACATGCACTATAATATTAAAAAGATACTTACCCTTACAGATTAAGTAAATAAGGAACATAAAGAAAGTCTCATAATTGGTTTAGACATAGAGAAAGCCTTTGACTCCTTAAATTGGGAATATCTATTCAGAATTCTAGTACTACTTGAATTTCCTCCTTCCTTTGTTCATCTCTTAAAGTATATATATATATATATATATATATATATATATATATATATATATATAGAGAGAGATATAATTTAGCTTATGTTAAACTAGGCCCTTTCACCTCGGAATCCATGTATATAACAAAAGGCACTAAACAAGGCTGTCCCTTGTCACCGATTCAATTTGCTTTGGCAATTGAAATGCTTGCAGATTCAATACATAATTTAAAAATAAGATGGATGGATGTTTATGACCAATATAATTCTAAAGTAATGCCTTATCTAATTCTAAAGAGACTTTAGAGGAATTGGATGCACTGACTGAGAAATTTTATATGACTTCAGGTCTTCACTTTAATAGATCAAAATCAATTTTTTTATTTTTAAATTAAAAAAAGAAATACAGGTCAAGGAAACCCATATCATAGGGAAACAATAATCTACTCTAAAGTATCTAGGAATTGTGTTATGCAATGATCTAAATGAGTTAGCATCAATAAACTACAATAACATTATTAACACAATTACAATCTGTGTGGAAAATGGAATAAAATAATATTAACCTTTGAAGATAGTAAAACCATTTTTATTAATTGTAGTCTATCTAAGATTCTGTATGTAGCATTAGCAATTCAGTTGCTTCCTGAAAGATGTGTTCTTAAAGAAATAACTTCATGCCTACTAAAATTTGTATGGTTCCCCAAGAGAAATAAAATAGCCTTAACACACCACATTAGTCCATAGAAACAAGGAGGACTACATTTTCCAGATATTCAAACATATATAAAGGCATCTATATCTAAAACTGTTATAGACTGGATAAATCCTACTTATTCCACCAGTTTGGAAAGAATTACTAACTGTTGTATCAATAAATGAGTTTAATTTACTAAAGAAATTTCCAGTATTAGATAAAATTAATAAACCTTGGTACATACTAAGTATCAGTATGTAATACAATATAACAAAACCCACTAAAGCACATTTGATTAATTATATATTAATTCATTTAGAAAACTCATCAATGCAAATATGGATTTAAAGCTCTGGATTGACCTTTTAACACCATCCATCATAACAAAGAACTATCCTCACAAAATATATAGAGAAATAATTGCTTCTTGGGAATGAAAAAAAATATCTGTTGGTTACAATGCATTAAAGAATTAAATGCTTTAGACATACAAATAATAAAAACAACTTATAAAATCACATCACAGGATTGGTTAACTCTACAAAGCATTCATATGTACTTCCAAAATTTATGCAGAATAAGTAATAACTCTTCCTTTAAAGATACACCGAAACTTATAAATTACTTATATGGAATTATATATGATTATTATAACATGAAAAAATAGTATATCAAATTTATACAAAGAACTAAAAACTATAAATCAACACTTAAAATATCATATTGGCAATACATATCAAAAGGTCACTCATTACAGTTAACTGAAGAAATCAAATTAAATACTGTATTATCAGCAAAACATACATCTTTTACACATTATTGGAAATATTTAACTGGAAATACCTAAAACAGAGCATTTTTAACCCCAGATATTGGGAAAGATTGTTGAATGTTTATTTAATAAATTTACCTGTGGATCTTTATCAGCTTTCTTTCTTTTTGGATTGCTTTTCTATGTCCATTTGTCAAAATTTGTCATTGGCTGAACTTTCCTTATAGGGGTGTGATACATGCTGAAACAATGAAAAACTGATGAAACTGTACTGCTTGCTCTGACTGATATAGTCAGTTTATTCCTTGACCCTGAAAAAAAAAACTTTACTTATAAATGCTGGTTTATTGCCTTGGGCTATTTTATTTTGTTTAAAAGAGACTGCACATCAAGCATTAAGGCCTGTTGGACAAGGGTTATCCATCTGCTGCTTTGTTTCCTAGAAAGAAACTGCCCTTTCAGTACCCACTAGTTTAAGGAGTGTAAAATCAAGGGTTTTAAAAATCTGCATTCATAACTTAATGTCTTAAACCTCTTAGAGTGCCTTGGAAACTATTTATGGGTTCTCATCAGTTGATTGATATTAACTGAAGTGTAGTAAGAAAACTGAGCATGAACTCTTTTCAAGGTCACACAAGTAATATATCTACAGGTGCCAAAACTTTAATATATCTACTTTTCAGGTAATGAAATAAATCTGCCTAATAATATCAAAACACCTTTTAACAATAGTTAAAAAGTTTTCATTTGTTCATTCAGTCTTGAATTACATACTTAATCCAGTGCAGGGATATGTGGGGAGCCATGGCATATGTCAACTCTCAGTGGGCAAAAGGCAAAAAGACTCATTCTAAAAAGGTCACTTTCCTGCTGCAGGATGTACACACATTCACTCTTTCAAAGCATGTGGATTTATGGGCAAGTTACTGTATCACCATGACACACCTTTGAGATGTGGGAGGAAATTGAAAGATGCAGCAAAAACCCATGCAGCCACAGGGAGGACATGCAGACTCTACACAAAAAGTACCATAGCCAAGAGCAGAACAGAAAAAACAAGTAGTGTGAGACAGTAGCGTTATCCACTGTGCCACTGAATATCAAACATGGTATGATTAAAGCTTCCATGCTGCTCACAGAAATAGTTCACACAAAAGAAACAATTCATTCACTATAGTTTTATAAAGGCATTTTTAAACAAACTAATTCTAATGCTATTACATATCCTCCAATCAGTTTATTTAATAAATTCTAATGCCTTTATATTATCATCTGTCCAAAGTACTGATCCAGATGTACAGTCTAGTTTAACAACCAGTCAGGAAAATATGTTTGAATAATACAAAAACAAACATTAATTAGTCCACAAGTCAAAAGTGGGCCAGAAGGCCCTCACTTTTTGACTCCAGTAACATAACAAATAGTAACAGTACTTGAACCCCCTTACAATACTTCTATGGCTTAGCTCAGATTAACCCAGTTAAACGGAATGCATTGCTACTTATTTTATTTCTAGTCAGTTTTAAAACTGGGAATGTGGGCTGGTCCAAGGACCATTTTCAGTCACATCTTGAGTTGTTAGGGACTGGTAACATCAACACATTCATGGTACATAAATACTGCTCAAATGATAATATTGGAGAAGCACAATGACATTTGTTTTTTTGGAGGGGGCAGTTGTTTGTAAGTGGTAGGATCAACTTAGGACACACAGTTTTAACTGACTAATTTTGCAGAGTCCTTTGGTTATGCATACATTAACCAGTATCAAGGCATACCAACAGTCTCTTAGTACAGTTTTGAAAGATAAAAGGGAAACTACTCATTTCTGGGGGAGTTAGATTGCAGACAGCAGACACTATTTTACAGAAGGAGCACTTACCAAAAAGATGATAACTAGGGAAGGGGCATCTAAAAGTATAGGATCTTTCCCAACTTGATTACAGAGCAGCAAACCAGGATATCCATCCACACTAGTGATGGCCACAACTCTTAACTGCCCCAGATTTTGCAGAATGCTCTTGATTTGTACTCATATTTATGGCCTGTTCTTTATAAAATGTGTGTTTTTATGGCACATTGTTGAGGATTGCAGTCACTAAATAATGACAGGCATTTCAGTTTCAGAATTCACGTCCTTCAGAAAATGCAAGATAATGCAAAACCTGTTGTTATCTACTTAGAAAGTTGCTAGAACAATATTTAAAATCTCTCTATGATTTCGGGCCTTTGTTGCTCATTATTTCTTTGGTTTTGTCCCTTTTTCTTGAGCTAAGTTGAGCTACAGAGAGATGACAGAGGTGGAGGTGTGAGATTTTTAGTCTCCCTGGGGTGAGGGTGCAGGCAGGACCCCCTGAAACAGATAGACAGAGACTTGGCAGGGGGCCTAGGGGTTATGCCAGTGATTATTTGCCTATAATGATGAGTTGGAAGGTATATTTGTAGGTATTCTGAAAGTTGTACATGCCTCTATGATGCCAATGCACATCAGTGAAAAGCAATACAGAAAAGACATCTCTGCGAGACCATTCCCTGGGCTATGTCTTTGAACTGCTCTCTGGTAACTGAGAGCAAAAAGGGCTTTGTAAAATGCATATAGTAAGGGGGACAGAAGTAGTTTGGTTACTTCATTCCAAAAATCAGGTGAGAAGCATTATGGATGTATGACTTCATATAAAAAGTAAATAAAATAAAATAAAAAGAATATAAGATTCTTCCTTGGTAGAAAGTATAGAGTAATGGCAGGTGGCTGTATTATGCTTTTGAACCCACAGTTGTCAGAAAGAACAATTAAGTAGCTTGTGCATGACTGCAGACATGGGTAAAATATCTCTTTCATTGATATGATTTACATTTCTGAGTGCAAGGCAGTTGGGTTGCATAAAATAAACAAGTGTAGCAAGTCTGCCTACTTTATTGACAGGTGTTTGCAGTAGTTGAATGATATGCAGTGATGCTACTGCTGTTAGTGGGAATGGTGAATTTCATTTATTACAGATATTTGTGATTGCTGGTATTAACTCCTGGGTTATGATAGTTGTGAGTTTTTTAAATGCATTTAAAAATATACTTTTCCTGTAATGGGAGAGAAACTTAGGGTAGAATCTTGCGGTCTTTCCAGTTATTTAACATTTATGAATTTGGCAGTGGTTCTTGTTACTGATAAAAGTTTTGTTGTTAATTTACCCATGTGTTGGGTGCGAATGACTTTCCTCTTTAATCTCCTAGGAAAACTAGTTATAACACGGGTTGGAGGAGAGTTATGGTTGCATATCAAAGTGATTTTCATATTGTACAAATAGAAGAAATTATTTTACCACTATGATTTTGTTTGTCCCAGTAATAAATGTATCATCATTCTTTGGGAAATAAGTGCAGTGACATATATGGCAGAAGCCAAAATTTCTTGTTTTGTCACTTATGGTACAAAAGATAGGTAGGGTTTGAATCTGTAACAATTGATCTCAATGTAAGGGACTTACTCTTGTGTAAGTTTGCTTTACATGTAGTCAATTATACCAAGTGCACATAGTGTTTTTTTTTTTTTTGACTCTGTTCATGTGGCAATGGTGGTATATTACAGTGAAAGCTATTAGTAGTCAATGACCTATGAGATCATTTATAAACAGTTCCTTAGGCTATACGCTAAGGGCAAGCAAGAATACGGGAAATCTTGGACTCCTCTAATAGTGTAAGAAAATCCACTCCTTTCTCACATGCAATACGAAACACAGCCAGAGGCATTAGAAACTATAAAAGTGATATTGCCTAGCTGCTAACAAAACAGTTTATTAGGAAGACTACTTCAAACATGAACTCAGTTACATGACCAGTTACGAAACTTGACAACTCATAGTAACTATCTGTAGATTCTATACACTTGAATAAGTGGACTCGTATGGTTTACATGATTATTTCAAGTCCAAAAACTAGCTCAACTCATTGACACCTATGTGGTGTGGAAATCACACCTCTAGTAACCTACTTTTATTCCAGGGCACTTTCAGAAAAAAACTTAAGCATAAGATGAATAAATATAAATATTTTGTGAACAATACAAGCTAATAAAACTGTACAAACAGCAATGCTATCAGTAAGAAATATTTACAGTGATAATAGTCAGTGCATTCATAGTCTTGCTGGTGATTAAAGACAGATCTGGAGTGCAGGTGCCCTGGTAGGACATATTTTTCTGCAAGTGCCAGAATTAATGAACCTAATTGTGAGCAGCAGTAAATATTTTCTCAGAAAGTTGGTATAAGCTTCTTGAAGGACAGTAGGTTATAAACTTGACATCTGATCCCATGAATCTATAAACCCTGTGCTGTTGTGATTATGTATGATTATATAATTACTGAGAAATACAGAGGTTGTATTATCACATGGGGAAATAATAAAATATCTTCAAGGATTGCAGACATTAGTTAATGTAGTTATATGTCAGAATAGGCAACACTGGTTAAAATTTGGGTTTATTAACAGGGAGAAAGTTGATCAGAGCAGGGAAACCAAAATGCAATGTTGGTCATGAATGCTTCAGCAATAACTAAGTTGGTAAAATATTTACCTGCTGTTTCTGCTTGTATGAGATGTTGTACATTTGTACCAGAACACAGATAGCCAAAAGCATTGTCACTGTGAAAAACAGTGTGTAAATGTGAAAATACTGAGTGAAACCAGATTCAATGGAAATCTGGAGGAATTTATCCAGAGCAGTGATAGTAAAGCAATCCATAAAAATGCAGCTTAAAGTTAAGCTATGGACTAGGTTAGTCATGGAGAAAAACACTACTACAGAACATTAAATAAGACTGATACTGATGGTGAATGGGTACAGATGTTTCTAAATTATGTCAACAGTGTATAACATGCTTAGTGTAATTCTGGAAAACCAGTTGATGTCTCTCTATCTCATCAACTGAGATCTATTGGACCTTGGGAGCAGATTTAAAGACAATTTTTCTGGACCTCTTCTGAAAGAAATTGGAATATATATTTAATTACTGTAGGCCAGTTTAAAGTCAAAGTGCGAACCGAGCAAAATTACGTTTCTTAGGACTCAATGTGCATACAATACATGGCTACATTTAACATGACGATAATACACAAAATTCTATAGACACAGAAGACAAACACAACAATAATAAATACTTGCATTATTGCACTGATTTAACCGATTGTCACTCATTACTAGGTTATTAGCTTATTTTCACTGGAAAAATTGCACTTAAGCGATTGAGTTAAGGCCTACATTTATATTGCACAGTAAGACAGTTCAGTTTGATTACTGCTGACTTTACTGTCTGGGTGCGAGTAAGACCTTGTTGCATATTGTAATTTAAAGACTTTTCAGTATTGTTGAATTGCTGCCTTAATGTCCAGTGTGGAGGGTACTGATGTTCTTGTTCCTAGAGTTCAGTAACCTGATGGCTAGTGGAAAGAAGCTGTTTCTGAATCTCGTGGTTTTGCAGTGTATGCATCAAAAGCGTCTTCCTGATATTAAATGTGAGAACAGCTTGTAAGCAGGATGAGTGCTATCCCTGGTTATTTTCCTTGCCCTGCTGAGACATCAGGACATGTGCAGGTCTTCTATGGATGGGAGGGAGTTCCCGATAATCCTCTCAGCCGCTTTTGCTACCCTCTGGGGACTTTTGCTCAGAAGAATATCAGCTTCCATACCATACTGTAAAAAGCTGCTTGTCAGTATACTTTCGATGGTGCCCCTGTAGGAGGTTGTGAGAGCCATTGATGGTAGGTTTGCTCTCCTCAACCTTCGCAAGAAGTGAAGCCATCAGTGTGCCTTCTTAATGATGGCATTTGTGTTGGCTGACCACACCAAGTCTTCTGCAATGTGCACCCCCAGAAATTTTGTGCTTTTCACTCTCTCAACAGTTTCTTCACTGATTATGAGTTGGGAGTGCTCTCTGTTGCTCTTTCTGTAGTCAAGAATTATTTCTTTGGTCTTGTTGACATTTAGTGCAAGATTATGGTTATAACACCACTTTATGAAGTGATTCAACTCCTCTCTGTAGGGTGTCTCATCATCATTCCTGATGAGGCCCACAACTGTCATATTATCTGCAAATTTGATGATACGGTTTGTGCTGTGCTTGGCAGTACAGTTGTGGGTTAGTATGGTGAAAAGCAGTGGGCTTAGGACACATCCCTGTGGGACTCCAGTGTTCAGTATGATGCTCTCCAATGTATTCTTGCCTACGCACACTTTCTGGGGTCTATAAGAAAGTCCAGAATCTAGTTGCATAGTGGAGTGCTGATATCCAATTGAACCAGCTTTCTGATAAGATTTTGTGGGATGACTACCACCTCACAGTAAGACGGTGTCCTGTTCGATTCTCAGCTATAGCGTCTTCTGTGTGGAGACATGCATGAATGGGCGTACCTTTGTTGAAGGTTGTGCATCAGGGCCGGCAACTTGGCACGTAAAAATCTACTGCCAATCATTAGCAGACCGGTGTTCTGCTGTGGCGACCCCTAACCGGGAAAAGCCAAAAGACACAACAACAACATTGTATTGAAAGCTGAAGTGAAGTTGATAAGTAGCCTCACATTGCTATTCCTGTTCTCCAGGTGGTCCAGTGATAAGTGGAGTGCCAAAGAAATAGCATCTCCTGTGGAGTGACTAGGTCTGTATACAAACTGGAGTGGATTGAAGTCTGCAGGTAGTTTGGATGTTATTACATCTTTGACCAGTATCTCGAAGCATTTCATCACAGTGGAGGTGAGAGCTACAACAAGCAGTTAGAATCTTTTCTTACTAACATGGACCCTTGCCAATAAAACTGTAATTATGTAGGGAGTTCTAGAGCAGCTGTATTCATACCAAGGTACTCACTTTACAGGAACAGTTATGAGACCTACATTAAAATTCATGGAAGTGTAACAAAAATTTTGCATCCACATATTTTGGGATTTCTAAGCTGAATAAGCAAAACAATAAAATGGGTTATTACAAAAATGCTGGTGGATTCCAGAAAAGGAAGAAATCAAGTCCAGTCTGTTGTCTTGACAATAACTGGGCTTTACCAAATGCTACTATAAATTTACTTTATGAATTAATGATAGGGGATGCCTTGAACTTATCTGTGGGAATAATTGGGGAATTAGGACATACTGGACCTTTTTCGGCCTTAGACAATGTATCTCCTGTGTGCGTAAGCAGCTTAGGAATTTGAGGCAACAAGCTCAGGATCAACAGAAATTGTATTATCAGGAGCAGAGAGCAAGTTATTCAGCTATGTCACTGTCCCAGATGAGAGATGAAGTTGCTGTGAGAAAACGTTGAGCTCATCCAGGACTTCATCTTAAATAGGTCAATCTATACACTGACCTGTTATTTGCTGACACTTGTATCTGTGTAGAAGGTGAGTCTAGGAGTCATTGGAAGCCCTATTCCAGATCAAGAAATTTTTTTCAGCGCTACTCAAAACCACAGAAGAAAGAAGCTACTGTCACTCTATTCTGATTCCTCTACAGCAACTGAATCCACAAGGCAAAGTTTTCCAGCCCTCCAAAGAATTGTATTGAAACCATAATCAGGAAATCATCAATTACTATAGGAGTCACGTTAAACCACGCCCATCCCAATGTAGAATTTATGATGCCTGTTTTAGTTTTGCTCACATGTGTCAGTGCATGGGTGTTGCAGACTTGCCATGAATCCCCTGCTTTGTTTTCTTATATAGGATCCAAAGAAAATCTCCTGAAATTGTTGATTCCATGGCAAATTACTGATGTGAAGGAAGAAAATTAGTTTGTGCATGCAATATGCTGTTGCATGGAAGGTGTTATTACTAAAGTGAAACTAATAACATTCCCAGACAAAAATTTCTACCCTTATGATGCAGTTCTATATAATATACCAGGAACTTCCACAAAGCTTATCCAGACATACTCTATTAAGGGTGGACTGCTAACAGACTCTTAAGTGACTGCATTTTAATTCATATTATTTTTACCATTTATCAAAAAAGTCATGACCTGTATTAATGCCCATCCTTATTTTATTAGTAAAATAATTTTAACTATAATGATATAGTACTGAAGTTATTTAAACATGACCAAAGGTTCATTTTCCACTAAGGCAGTAAATACATACAAGGAGAATTTTAGTTACTAAGGCATTAATACAGAACTGGATACCCAGGACATTATAAAATTCCTGGCCTGGTTTCTTAATTTAGTAATATTCCAACAACAGTTGAAATTTATTATCCTGTGCCAGCAAAGATGAGCACCAGATATATGAAACATGTACCATCTGGAGTTTTTTCTGGATTTATTAATATTTCTAGCACACTGACCTTAAGAGTTAAAATATAATTTTGTAATTTTGAATATAACTAAATGTTTGTGTGCTGATAAGCAGTCCTGAAAGCAAAGCTAGTGGCTTACTACACTAAAATCTGGTTGTGCATAATAGCAGGTGTTTCAAAGTGAAGATATATTTGTCCCCTAAACACAAAAACTAAGGCACGGTATGGCTGTAAGATTACAGACAGCAAGCATGAGGTTGGTGTAACTGTTATCATCACATCAATGACTTTAGTGCCATACAATGGTCATTTATATCAGATGTTAAAACCTTCATCAGTCACAAATCTTAGCTGGGTGATAATGAGGAGATTGTGGGAAAATATTAGATAGCCCGATAAGGTGACATCAGTTACGGAATTGTGAAATGCTATTTTGGCAATAAAAAATACAACAATGATTAAACATACATCTTGTGTCTCTTGGGTTTAGATTTTATTACTATTTCTGGAACAGAATTTAATCACATAGAAATTCAGAAAGTTCTTTTTGGAGCCAAAGAAAGGTAACAGAAGATTATGTTATTCTTGCTAGAGGGGGATTAATATACCTACTGTGAAACTAGTTCAGATATATGTTGCATTAAATACAATGAAATTGTATTCCATTTAATTCTGACCATTGTATAATGTCCATTCTGTCATTAGAGGGCTGGAATGTCCAAGGAATTCAGAATTTCAGGACCTTACAGGAGGAATATTTAAAGTAGGTAGAAAGATGCATCATCTTCTCAAAAGTGATTTTATATTTTTATTAGGTATCACTCAATGTATTAAAGTTTATGAGACTGTCTCTAACAGCCTAACACCTGTAATAGTGAGGGCTATCACTGCATATAATATCATCTTTCTAGGTGGTACTGGGAAATTTCATATCATGCCTTATATGACTGGAAGGTGGGCTCTCATGGGAACATCGCTGAACATGTAAGAATGTTGTAAGATATTAACTTAACTTTGTATTAGACAGTTGATTTACATGTCAATAATGTTATTATACTGACAGATTTTTTTGGAGTTAGTGGGTTGAAATGACATTAGCCTCCTTTGTAACTCTGGAAACTGTCTTTCTGCTTTGTTTGATACCGTTCCAAATAGTGAAAGTATACCGGGGATGCTCACAAGTTAATTTTTAAGGAACGCGTCACTAAACATAATGCATCAGGGTGGGAAAGACACATTGTGTATCTTGCTCTTTGTGATTTTTGGGGCACCACCAAGATGTACCTGTCCCACACTGCTGCTACTATTAGGGTAACAGTGTGTTGCTTATACCATTAACCAGATCAGATTGTTTTACTGAAAACAGACCATGTCTAACCAAAAAGGGCAACTTTCAGATTACTGCAAATTGTGAAAATGCCACAAGTAGTTCAGGCTACTACATAAGCATGTTTCTTCAAAGTATCAACTCAAGCTTTATAGTGATAAGCTCAAGAGTTGGTACACCACTCACATACCTGGGCTGTAAGAAATTATTTTAATGATGCAGGACATTATAAAAAATCCACATTAACAGGATGGCCTGTTGAGGTAAACTTTTGGGAATTAAAAACTCTATGGGGTTTGAATACGAACTAGGCTTTTGATTTTGCCTTCCACTGTTTGGGTGCAGTTTCATCTGAGACTGATATAATCTGAGAAACATTTAGAGTGCAGTTTTTGACTTCAAGATCTGTTCTTTTTTGTAGATGTGTTGGCTATAACTTCAGATTGAAATGTGAGATACCATTTAAAGAATTTTAAACTGATTATCTTTAAATTCAACTTCTCTGGAATTGAGTGAAAATTTTTATTTCTCTTGCTATGATTAGGAAGACTGCATATAATTTTCTAAAGGAAATGGTTCTGTGGACGTTGAAGCTATGAGCAAGTCTAAACTGACCTTATGTTTAGGTGAAAAGGAAAATGAACCAATACTGACAAGAAGATATGAAGGACAGAATGTTTCAATTCTGCTGAAGTTTCCACGCTTCAGTGTTTCTATTAATGCTATTCTAAATGTGACAAAGAAGTTTTCAACTATTGAGAAAATGCAATTGTAAAGTACAGTGCTGTAAAACCTTACCGTAGCAGTAGATGTCAGACTGACCACTGTCACAGTCTTAATATACAGCACATCCTACCAAGGACAGCCAATATCTAGCCAACATACCAATGCCTTACTGCCCTCCTCTAATATACATCTGAAATATGTCCTCAGCCCAACAGAGACAGAGGTACAAAATATATGGACATAAAATACCTCAAGACTTTTTCCCCAAACTACTGTAGCAGAGGTAGAAGGAACTACAGGGAAAGAACCCACCGCAGCCAAACCAAAAAAAAAAAAAAAAAGAAAAGTGGGAAGGAGCGAGAGAGATGTCCTACTGCAATAGTGATGAACTGGATACCCACTGTTATAAGTGCGTAGACAACTGTAATGTGTTCTTCCACGATCACTGCTGCAGTATTAATAACCTATAGGAGATTCCCAAAGCTATCTAAAAAGATAGGGAGGAGGAGACCTGAATAGAGTTATGGTCCAAAAGACCTAGCAAAACAGAATGAGCAAACCCTGCTCTATTCTTAGAACAAAAATCAGTCCTGTAATGTTTTGTGAAAATGTGAACAAAAGACCAAGTAACTGCTTCAAGTATGCATCTGGAATCTACACCTCTGAAGATGTAGCAGCCCTAGCGGAATGAGCTACTTACCATATAAAGAAGAACAAAAAGAGGTAGCCTAGGAAATTTGTTTAAACAGAGAAGCCTCCAAATTTCTGTCATAAAAGAGACAAACTGCTCAGACTTCCTGATAGGCTTGGTTTTGTCTGAATAAAACCTGAGCTGCCTATGGACATACAAAAAATGTAGGATCCTCTTCCCTGAATTTTGAGGAAGGGAATGGTAGGCAAATTAATGGTCTGACTGAAGGATAGGTCATTAACCACTTCTGGTATAAAATAAAGATTAATATGAAGACTAACCTATCCTTATGAAAGATAAGAAAAGGGGGAATAACCTTTAAGATTTCCAACTCTAAGACTCACCTAGCAGAAATCAAAGCCACTAGTAGAACAATTTCTAGATACAAATCTTAAGAGAAACAGAGGCAGCAGGCTCAAAAGGAGGTGAGGTAAACTCTTCCAGAACATAATTCAAATCCAGGAAGGAAGAATAACCCTTCTCTCTAGTATAATATGAAGGATGCCCTTCAAAAACTGCTTCAAGTCAAATCGAGCAGATAGTAGTGGGCCCACAGGGTGAGAAGCAGAAATGGCTGACAAATGAGCTTTAATAAAAGAAAAAACAACCCATCATTGAGCAATTCACAGAAATCAATCAAAATATTAGGAATATCCATTTAATAGCGGCCCTGATTCTGTATAGGGCACCAAACAGAACATCACTTCCACTTGGACACATTAGAATTTCTACTGTTTGGTTTTCTAGCCTCCTGTAAGACCGTAAGCACATCCTCAGGGAACTGGTGCCTCAATGGAATTAAACCTCTATCACCCAAAGACTCAGATTCAAAGTCTATAGGCTTGGATGAATGAAGAAACCTTTGTTCTGTGAAAGCAATGACTCCCTCTGGCCAGATGAAATAGAAGGCGTAACCAATGCTGCCTGGGCCAAAAGGGAGTCACCAACAAGATTTTTGATTTGCCCATCTTGATCTTCAGAAAACTTTTGAAATCAAAGTAACTGAAGGGAAAGCATGGCATCTTGGACAAAACAGTCTGAGCTTTCTGTTGTGTATGGAGGCAAAAAGATCAATATATGAAGTACCCTACTGATGGACAATGTCCAAAAAGATCTCCCTGTTTAACATGCATTTATGAAGGTTTGCTCTGGATTTGCTCAAGAATTCAGACACCATGTTTTTCCCACAGGATATATAGAAGGTTTGGAGAAAAAGTCTGTGTTGAATTGCAATTTCCCAAGCTATCATAGCTAATCTGCACAGGCAACTATAGTGTTTTAAATTGCCACTTTCATATTTGTGGGCTTTGTATTTTTTACTCTTCAACTTATGGGTGTATGTCCCATTCTTCTAGCTGATTTCTTATAGGCCTTGGAAGAATAACAAACTCTAAATGCTTCTAAAACTAAAACAAAGCCCAATAGCATAGCTAGGGTGGAGAAAGCCACTCCAACTGCAAAGGTCTAGAAGGCATGATAAGCAGATGATGATCAGTTTTCGGTACAGCTCAATTACCTTCATTCAAATGCCAGTACTGCATTTGTGTTCACTGCAGAACAGAAGCGCTTAGCGCTCTGTGCTTGACAAACTGCAGCAGCTACTTAAGCAGTTTGCTACAGCTTAAAAAGGAAAATATATGTGTGTGTGTTTGTGTGTGTGTGTGTGTGTGTGTATATATATATATATATATATATATATATATATATATATATATATGGTTTACATTGAAAACTTTGAAACTGTATTGAAACTTTATCGGTCGACTGGTATGTGGTCGAATGGCAGTTTTCAAGTCTGCAGAATGTCGAACCAAAATGTATCGACTACACTACAGCAAATGGGTAGTGTAATTTGAATATTTGGGTTCGACATTGTGCAGGGAGATCACGGTTCAGTGAGTAACAGGGAATTAGCCCATTTCCTCACTGTAGTGAGATCTCGGAATTTATATATTTAATGTGCTGGGGGTATGGTGGGTGCAGGGAGCATAGTCCCCCTGCAAAATAGTAGAATTAACGTACTATTGACTGTAGAGTGTAATGGTACTTTAATGTGCATAGCAGGAGGTGAATGACATCACCTCCTGCTATGTCGAATACATCGAACTACGGAGGTCAATGCATTCATTTTGCCGTTTTGAAGTTCAAAATTCAGAATTTTGGGTTGACATTCTGAATGGTCAACTGAAGAGGATTTGGAATTTCAATAGTAAAGGCTCTGCGGCACAGGACGTATTTTTTTCTTGCTCCTCAATTTACAGTTGGGGGTACCAGATTGGGGGAAAGGACCTTGCACCAGAATAGCTAAGTACACTTATGACAAAGCCTGATGTCTGACAAATCATTTCAAGAAAGCCAATCATTTTTTCTAATCCACTACATATTCCTTAAGATTTAGCAGATTTTGTCAGTACTTGCTCTTGTTGCAATAAAAATGCAATTGATACATGCTGGGTCACTAGTGAGGCTGAGGTTGTGCCACATGCATTTCATTCTTCCTCTCAGTTTCAAGTGTCAGCTCTATGGATATTCAACCGGATGAAGCAAGGCAGTCAAAGCTTTGCCTCAATGAAACTGTGAAAAATATATATGCTAACTTCATGGTCAAATAACCACGGAAAAAATATAAAATCACACAAAAGGAATTACTGCTGGTACAGTTGTATGGGAAACAGCAGTCGGGTTCAGCATCAGAGAATTTAATGACCTGTAATGTCTCCTTAATTTACAAAAGATAATGAGCATGTTAATGGTACCTCATGTAGTACAACTGCTTTCTGTGGTTTAAAGCAGAAGCAACACTGCCTAAATACTCTGACTGTTTAAGATGCCAGTATAACACAACATAACGGATATTAGCATGGAGTAACAACTGACAGCTGATGCATGGGCTAAGGGTTGGCAGCCGCCATACAAAAAGATTTTAAAATGATCGAGTTAGCATTATTCTGAATGGCAAGCCTTGCGTGATTAACTGTAGAAAAAAAAAGACTGACAGAGAAGTGAAACTACCTGTTTTGTACACAAGTTCATATAGATGGACATTGTACTAAGGTGAACGACCTGTGAAGACTTTTGTAAGGAGAGACTCAGTTCTACAGCTGCAACAATCTAAAAAATAAATCTTCAAAGAAAATATAAAATGACTGCAAGTCTAGTCTAACCTGTGGACAAACATACATGGCAGAATTGTACAAGTGATGTTTTTTCAGTGTGTATCAAATATTTCTAAATCTGAAAACAGGCTATGTAATATTCTAATAAACATTGCCCAAAATTAAAGGCTTGTATTTACTCATAAAGCTGTTTCAAAGTAGTAAGATTTTATTTTAACTAGTTTTATAAAGTTTTTGAATGCAGAAACACAGCTGAGGACCCACAAGCTGACTGCAACAGAATACAAGGTGATGCTAATTTTATTGTATTTCTTTTATTTGATTTGTACTGCACCCTTCTTTATTTTTAGGGTGCTGTCACAGTGAAACAACAAAAGTGAGTAATTCATCTAGATAAGGTGACACAAAACATAAGTCAAAAGAACATATTTATGATGTATTTAAACAATTCCAGGTATGGAGGTGCTACTGCTGTATATAACCTGTGTTACACTTCCACCAGCTGAGGGAAGCAGTCTCAGTGAACAGTGAATAAGAAGTATCAGGAATAAGACAAACACGTGACTATAAATCTACTTTCTTAAATGTATTGCAGATACATTAATGTATAACTGCAGCACCCCAGCCAAAGGTCAATGAGGACAGATTTAAAAGGTACCCTTTGTGCTTTTGGGAAAATACAGATGTTCTTGCCATGGAACAGTATGCACTAGTAAGATTCTTCATTACAAAGTTAGAGTAAAGCAGAACAGCTGGCCTCGTGTTAACTTATTTTGTGATAGTTATCTGCCAAGGCAGGGTACCATCAGAGCTATGAAGCAAGTCAAATAAACAAACATGATTGAGCAAATAACTATCCAGAAGACCAGATAATTTGAAATTGGTTAAAACAGACTGACATCTCAGTTTAAAAACACACTAGTCCCTCCATATTCAATCACTAGTTCTTTCTAATATTGCTGCAAGGGCAATTATTTCCATTCCAGTTAGGAGCATTTATAATTACGCCCTTCCAGCACAGCAATATGTCATTGTAAAATGCCACATCTTTTGGTTCCAATGCATAGTTTCATATAGAGGGATTACAGCTTTGTCAATCAGGAAATGCTTTCATTGGCAACTGGACATTCTCAGACTACGTGGGAGTAATAAGGTGGACATCGATCAGTAGCTGCTATTTGAAGTTTATAATATTTGTATTAGTCCTAGAGGTCTTCTGTGTCTTTTTGGTGAGTGATGTAAACTGATGACACTGAATCCTGGAGACTTTTTGCGGTCTTCTATGGCTTTTTAGTGAGTGATGTATACTGGTGACACTGAATCCTGGAGACTTTTTGAGGTCTTCTATGGCTTTTTGGTGAGTGATGTATACTGGTGACACTGAATCTTGGAGAGTTTCTGAGGACAGTCAGCTCCACTTGCCAGGAGGTTTGACATCCCTTTCAGCTATGCCACATGTGAGATTCCTGGAGATGTTGGCGTGACTGGAGAAGCAGGCTCAAAAACATCATCCTCAATGCATTCTTCAATGGGCCTCATTTTTGATGATGCCCTCATACAAGGTGAGTGACCTGTTGGAATATACAAGATAAATGTTAGTTGGGTCATATGTTAGAAGATTTATAGTCACTTGTCCTGCTTCTGACATTTTTTAAACATGAACAAACATTAAACTGGGTACTCTATGGGAGCTGAGTGGAAAATATGGCAACAATTACTGTGTATTTCTATTGCGAGTGACATGCTACTCTAGTTACAATAGTTTTTCCAGCTACTTTGTACAGTTTGTCTGTTTTGAAACATCTTGACCCCCTTCTTTCTGTATGGTAACCATTACACATTGCCCCACTGAATGAACTATACAGCTGCAAATGCAATTTTTTTTGTCATAAAAGATGACTTTGTACATTAAAAGAGAACACCCTCTCCAAGACTGAACTGAGCAATATTGGTACCACTTTCATAAGGTGTGGGAACTCGAGTGGCTAAGCACAAAAACCTGTCCCCAAACTAATTAAAACTTCCAATGGTATCGGTATCTTTATTTTGGAAAGTACTACTTTATAATTTTCCCATTTTAGGGAATGGCCCTGACCTGTAAACTGCAACATATCACGTCTGTCCCCCCATGAATGCTATTACTGGAATTGCACATTTCTGAAATCAGTTATCACTTTGCAAAGTGACTTTTAAAAGATAATTTGAAATAATACTAAGGAATTATACTGATATGCTTTAAAACTAACATCTCTAACAAGTCTAAGCTGAAAATCTGGCCCTAACCTCAACAAAATAATCAAATGTTCTCGTTTGTGTTTGCTAACACCCGTGTGCCACACTGACAATGCCTAAAACTTTTTCCTGTACACTACACCAAAAACATATTTATAGACCATCTCATTGGTATAACTGCTATCATATTTCTGGAAGAGAAAACAGTGCCTCTTGTTATTCTTAACTTCATTGTAAGGGACTATGACATTACTTTTGGTGATAGACCCATGACCTGGTTATAAATAGTGTTCAGGAGCTTAGGTATAATTTGAATACATAATCCACACTGATATGCACAACAATGGGTTTACTTCCTAACCAACAATAATCAAGAGAAGGTAGGTCATCCAGTTAATAAAGTACTGAAGGGGTCTGGAGGGCAAGACTTATATAATGGGAGTGACATGCTAGGGATGAAGCTCTCAGAAGACACAGGCTGACAAAACTGTCACAAGAGCTGGCCAGGTCTACACTGATTATTTCATAAATAACTAGTATAACTCTGTTAATATATGGGGCGGGGGGGGGGGGTCAGTACTAACAAAAACTGACAACTCTACAAGTCAAGCTTGAATACAACTTATATGACACAAGTCATACCTTCAGCAAATTGCAACATTTTGATATGTAACTTGCAATATTAACACTTCTTCATACCATGGTACAAATGTAACAATTGTCACTTTTCATGCATAGAGTGCAATAAGTTTTCTACAGCCCTTGCTGAAAAGTCAACATTCTGTGTCTGTGCATTAACATGCAGCTAAGTACACTGCACTCTGCAGCTTCTACACGGTAGACAATTACTTGGTTGATGGCAGTTTGGTCAAGTCATCTTGTCTGTGATTTTTTTCATTAAATGCCATTTACATGAAGGTTAGTTTGAATGAAATATCATCTGGTTGAATGTAACTGCTACAGTACTTGCAATAGTCAGTTACTTTATGCTACGCTTTCCATAAGAAACAATGTGAAGAATTATGTGTATGGTTGTTCTTTTGTGCATTTTGACTGAATTTGTTTCAGCAAAATGTTCTTCAAATTTAGTGAGTTTTGGTGATGGGATGTAAACCAAAATTGCAAAAAAGTAAGTAAAATGTGTTTTTGATCAGACTGACCAAGTAATCTTCAACCCTATGGCCTTGGAGGCACAGTCAGATCAGAAAAATGCTACAGCCTCTTAACTTTGGCAATTTTCATCTGTATTCATGTTGCACTGAAATAATTTGGGATTCAGAAAGATTACTGCCACCAAGGCTAATGTGGTAACACCATACTGTACAATAGCAAGACAATAATCTGTGATTAAGAGATATGATAATGCTGCATAGAGCAACAGATCATTAGAGGCTCATGATCACGTCCCAGAACTGAACACTGCACTATTAGTACTAACTGTGCTATTGCCCCCACTGCCAGCCCATGCAATATTGTTGCACAGGCACCTTCAAACATGCACACATACATACACATTAGTGACACACACACACACACACACACACATCCAGAAGTTTGTAAAATGCTACAAACATACCCCTACAGTACCTCTCAACCTCTTAGCACAAGGAAACTCCACAAAGCCAAAAATAATGGGGGGTGACAAAGGGCCAAAAATAGGGACAGATTTTAAATATTGTTCTTATAAACATAGAAAGTTGATAGAATAACATGTGTTGTGTGTACATGCATTTTTTCTGAATGATATGAAGTCTGAAACTCATATGTCTGTCAGGGTCTACTTCAATCCATCAAAAGCTCACTTATCCAAATTGCAAGTGAGCAAATCCATTTCAGCGAAAGTGCATTTAAGCGAAAATGCACTTTTGCGAAATTCACTTCACCGAACCACGGTACAGTGGGGTAAAGGAATATACCCTTTTCCCCACTGTAGTGCAATCTCAGAGTTGGTATATTCAAGCAGTGGGGGTGCAGGGGGGCTTGCCCCCTGCAAAAAAAAAAAATGTGTGCAGTGTGTTTTATTTGTTTTTTTTTTTGTGGATCAGTGGAGTGAAATTCGCAAAAGTGCAATTTCACTTAAATGCACTGTCACTGAAGTGGATTCGCTCACTTGCAATTCACAGAAGTGAGCTTTCGATAGGTCAAAGTAGACCCAAATGTCATTACTGAATGACTTCAATCCTCAATGACTTGCTAGAAAACAAATTTTATAAGGAGCATACAAAATATGAACCAAAACTATGGACATTCGGCAAAAATCTGGGTAATTGAGATATATGGCCTACACACAGACACACACACACACATGCGCACGTACACACACACACACACACACACACACACACACACACACACACACACACACACACACACTCTTACAGCCAGATGTTCACACAAATAAACACACACTTGCATATACACAAACACACACGCGGCTTTACAGAACTTACCTGCTGCTGTACAGATTGCTCCACAGTGTGGGTATACACCATCAAAAGACAGTATCTCCACTTTGCAACCCAAACAGCACTGGAGAGCTATTTTCTAAATTGCTCTACCATAGTATCCACATACAGGTGATATTTCTGGGGGAAGCACAGAGCTAACCAACATTTGTCACATCCTCGCATTGCTGCATTTGCACACTGCTTCTCCAATGAGCCTTCTGTCCATGTTACAAGCCAGTTCCTTGCCACTGCTGTAATTGTACAGCAGTCTCTGACTCACTCAGGCACAACAGTGTCAAAACATGCAGAGGACAGGTTATCACAATGAGTTAAACCTTTCTGAATACCAGGGACAGGGTATCCATTTCTTCAGATATTCTTAACAATAAATGCACATTTCAAACTGATAAATAAATTATTATTACTTAGTTTTCTGGATAAGTTATTTTCATGATATCAGGTTCTTTTTTACCTTTTCTACAAGCCATGTTTATTCGTTTGCCTTGCTTTTATTACTCTAATGATAACAAGTACAGCAGTAAATAACAAAACTTATATCAAATGGGTTACAAAACCTGGAGATGGATTTACAAAACAATGAAAGAAAAGAAAGTCAGTTTTCAAAATTGATGACATAAACACAAAATGAAAACATACACATTATTTAAATCTGAACAGGAAAAGTAAGGGCCTTTTGTGAGCACCAGGAATCCAGAGTGGTGTAATGGAATTCATGCCTTCCATAAAAAAGAGAAACACTTTTTACTGACTATTTCAATAAATAAATATCAAGACAGTTGGAAAACTATGGTTGAGTGTGTCAGGTATACAGCTCTTTCTTAAACCCAATAAATTCTACCTAACAAATTGTTCTACCACTTACAAACAAACACCTCAGTGAATAAACTAAATGGGCCTAGTCCATTATGCTGACAGCTACCTCAGGAAAATCACATTGCTTGAGTTTAGGGACTTTACCAATCCACTGACGGGCCTGCAAGTCAACACACCAAAATCATAACTTGTGTATTTCTGCATTGGGAAGCAGAAGACAATTAGTAACAAATATTTTTTTTCAGGTGGTAAGCCCCCTTGCATCCCCCATGCATGACTGTGTCCCCCACATGCCTTGCTATTTATATATTCCAACTCTGAGATCATACTATCATTAAAAAAGAAGTGTCTATCAACATTATCCAGGACTTGTCTCCCATCTATGATCGTGGCTATTTACACGTTTGATAAAACCAATAAATGAAACAAACATACCTGGAATTTCAAAATAAAAACATCAGATCACATGATGAAAAGCAACCAATTAAACAACAGATAAACAAATGCAGTCTAAATTATAACACCCTAAATACAAAATGTATGTATTATGACATAAAAATATAAACTGAATAAATTTTGCTAAAACATTTGATTAACAACAACAAAAATAATTCACTACACTTTTACCACTGGGAAAAGTAACAAGTTATCATTTAAACCAGGTGTCTTAGTGGTATTAAGCCAAAACTGCCAGATGAACTTCCTTAATTCCAGTTGATACTTCCAGGAGTGCCCTCTGTTGTCTCAATGACTTTTTCAACAAGAAAAAATAAAAACTTTTTAAAAGTTTATGCAACTTAATGTGTGGTTATACCGTTTATTGCTACTAATGTAATTTTTAATGTCATTACAATGTTCATAAAACCAACTTCTCAATGATCGTTCACTTTTACCAACATAGAAAGCATCAAATGACAGACACTGGACTAATTAAACTACATCCCAGGTGTTACAATCACAGCGTTCTAGACAGAGGATAGTCTTGTGTTATCAACTGACAATAATGTTGGCAGAATCATGAATAAGTCTATACTGAGAACAGCAACTACATTTAGACATTTTCCCATGGTTCAAACATACAGTTTTGTGATTCATTTCCAATGTGTTGTTTATATTTTAACACTTTCTTAACCAAATCCTAGGTTTGCCTCCTAATTTATAGGCAAACTCACATGTAAATAGACCATCCAAATTTGTGCTCTTAAATCTTGCTAATGGCCTTAATATCTGTATAAAATTAAGTAATAAGAGCATCATAGATCTGCTCTATCACTATTTAAAATAGGTTTAAATCTGTTGTACCTAGCAGCACCAACTTCAGAACTAATTTGTTCTATTAAATAATTTGTGCAATTTCTATTAAGCAACAATCTGAGTGGCTATTTAGAAAGAAATAAACATCACATTATGGCTTAGGTGGGGGGGGGGTACCAAACATACGTTTAACAGATAAAATTGCCATCTTCAACTTAACTGTGGACACTTGAAGATAAATGAAGGGCATCTCTTGATTTACGAGGCCCTCCTAAGTCAAGCGATACTAGTCTTTTAACTGAAAGAGGCCACTATTAAACTTTTGGAAAAAGTGTCACTCACCCCTTAATGAAACTGGGATACACTCCCAAGATGATCTAATGCTAGGTCATCAGCAAGAAGGGGTGTTATATGTTAATCCACTGAGTTCAACTATCTAAACTACGACACAAAAATGCTGCATTATTGCTTGATTATTTAAAGAAAAGTACTTAGTAAGGACATCTGTAGCATTATATGAGAAATGGCGACATCTAGCTAATCACACAACTTATTTTAAGTAGTAACTAAACCTGTCTGCCTTAACATGTTTTAACTTCAGTCAGCCTGGACACATTACAGCCATAAGTTGTAGCATGTAGTTTCTACCCACTTTCTAATCAGTGATGTTTCCAGTCTCACAATGCTTTCTACCTCTCTAGACTTTGTTAGCAAGCAGATTTCCTTAATAACTTTGCGACATAAAACCTAACATCATAAGTTATAAAATCTTATTTATTATTTATATTTGTTTACCAGGACAGTCCAACTGGGCAGTGCCCCTTTTCAGCGAAGGGTAGGGGAGAAAAGCTCCCATGCAGTAAGATAATTTAACAAAACAGAATATACAGCATAGCATTTTAAGGCACATATATGTAGCAGTTAGTAGATTACTTGTAATGGCTTGAGTAAGGAATATAAGGGTACATTCAATGCAACTAACATTAAACTATAAGTTGAATTCAAGAAAATATACGACGACAACCTTGAAGAATAGTAGCAGTGAAATGCAGACCTGGTGGAGAGTATTAGCAATCGTATGTGGTAGACGGGAGGTGGGAAAGGTAGGGCAAAAAGAGTCAGCGTGGAAGGTGAGACAGCAGTCTTGTTAGATAAGAGGGAGTGTGAGTGAAAGAGAGAGAGAGTTCTAATAGATAATGCCACAGTTTGTTGGCAAGTTATGCTGGGACATATGGTTTTTAACCAGGAGTAGAGTTTGAATGTGTTAGAGTCTGAATTAGAAACTAATCCCTTCTACAAAGAAGTTCCCATCTTTCAAGAGGTGGTAAATATATAAACTGTGACAAGATGGAATGATGTGGTTCTTCCCTGTCCATCTGGAGTTATTAAACAGAGCTCCACCTGCTAGAATACTGTGACTTCTGTAAAAGGAAGAGTGCAAAACCTCTCAAAATGCTGAAATTGTTGCTCTCACTCCTTCAACAGTAAAAGTGTGGCATTCCAGTGATGAGGCCTGTATAACAACATGCTGAAGTGTACGACTGTGAAGGTTCCACTTCCATCTAACTACTTGTGCCAGAACCCTTAATTTGCTTCAGGTATACAGAAGAGCTTAAAATTAGGCACAGCTGACATGGATAGTTTCCTCTTTTGATCTACGTAAGTAGATTTGAGGAAATAGGCATAATTTAGCCTGCTTCAAACTGTTGTGTACCCATTCACTCAGTTCATTCAGCTTATCTGTGACTCCTATAGCTTTCATGCTTTTTTTATTCTGTTCAGTTCTAGCTATGATTTCAGCTGAAAACCTAGTAATGTCTAATGGTAAATATTTATGTTATATTCACACTGCAGACAACCCAAACCTTCAAGTAAATGAGAATATTTTTCCAAAAGGCATCAGTAGTTTGCAATACAATCTCAGCCCCTATGGTTCTGGTGTTTTGCCCCACTGTTCTTGTGTTTTTGAACTTGCAATGAAACACAAGTTATAGAAACTACTGAATCTGCTTGACTCATCAACTTCATTATTAATAACACACATTTGCCGATGCAAACATTAGATAAACTGAATGTTTTGCATTAGAACCAGTACTCATGAAGAACGCCTCTGCAACTCTTATTTATTTACTTTTGCAAAACAGCACAGTCTATCTCTGTGCCTCTTCAGAGTTATCAGACTGGTTGTTCTGACCTTTCACTGTGCTTCTGTTATACCCTGTACCAATTAGTAACCATGTTGTATCAACTAGTAACCATGCTGTAGTTCTACACTATGAATTCTTTTCACCATGCCAAGAGTTTTATAAGTACTCTGACCCCAAATATTTGACTACTTTAACAGACTTTGCAGGAACATACATTGATTGGACATCAGTACTCACAGTTTAGTGAGACTTATCTCAAATATTTTAATTTACAGCCTTAATATGACAACATGCATGCTGAACGCTTCCAGCATTATGCTGTACTCTGCAGCAGTATCTTGCCTGAATACAGCTTGATATGCTTTTAATCAACAATTATTTTGAGCAGTATTTGCCCTTACTGATAGCAGCAGCTTGAAGAGAATGCAACTGTCCCTACTGAAGTTAATCATTGCTTTAAAACTGGGTGAAGTATGTGCTGCATTCACTGTATGAAATTCAATTGTGCCAACAAACATTTCAGCTTTACATTGTCTTTTCATCTCTAAACCACTTAATATCTTGCTCTTCATTGACTCTAACATTGGTTATGAATGATGCCCCATGAATTTACAGACTTTATTAAATGTTCTGCTCATTAGTGGACCGGAGTTCCGCTGTGGCGACCCCTTACTGAGAAAAAGCCGAAAGACAAACAACATTAAATGCTTTGCAGTTCGCTTTCCCATGATTACAGCTATATTGTTTCCACTGGATTTAATTTTTGCTTGCTCATTTACTAACAGCTGTTATCAGTGGCGGCTTGTGATATCAGACTGCAGCCCCCCCCCCCCCAGCTTTGAACTAAAGTGGTACAATCCTCCTAACCTCGCATATAAAGTGAATCCGGACTGCTGCCTTAGCAGTCCAGATTCAGGAAGAAGGCAGGTGACTGCTGATGCCCCAGAAGTCTATGCGGTGCTAACCACATAGACTGGAAGAAGATCAGACTGCAAGGTCGGCAGTCTTGCAATGAGGAACTGGGAAACCGGAAGAGTGCATTCCGGCACATGAACGCAGACAAGCAGCTCTGGATTATTTTACGAGCCAAGACACTCATTATTTTTAACCATCAGGATGGATTGCAGGTACAGCATGAAGTGAAGGTGTCTGTGTGTGTGTGAAATGCCCCAGTTGATTTATACTGGTGGCTATAGAGAGAACTCAGGATACCTGCCGGTAGTTACAGAATAACTCAGGCTTGAGCCCTGTACCCTGGGTGCAGGTAACAAAAGCCTGAATTCCCTACCCACCACCGTTTGAGAAACGTTTGCAGATTTTTGCCTCATATTTTGTTCTGTTCTGTTCCTCATAAAATCTGTGGTTTCTGAATTTTTAATTCCTTAAATACTTGGTGGTGCAATGGTAGCATTGTTGCCTCACAACTAGAGGTTCTCTGGTTTGATTCTTGGCTGGGGTCCCTTCTGTGTGGAGTCTGCATGTGTTTGTGTGTGGGTTTGCTCTGGTGTCCTCCCATATTACAAAGACATGTGTCTGTAGTATTTCTCCCTGGGCCTCTGCTGAAAACTGGCTTTTGTTCCAAGTCAGACTTTCCTGGTTAACAAATGTTAAATAAAATTGACAGGCATTTGAATTTCAGACTTCATATTCTTCAGAAAGTACATAGTAACACAAAACCTTTTATTCTAGCAATTCTCTAAGTTTATAAGATGAATATTTTAAATGTATCCCTATTTTTGGGAATGTATTCCCCCATTATTGGCTTTGTCCAGGTTTTTTGTGCTAAGGTTGAGAGCTATGGTGAGAACTGAATTCACTGAATATGTTTGAGGGCAGTATTCCCCCATTACTGGCTTTACCCAGGTGTTTTGTGCTAAGAGATTGACAGCTATGGTGAGAATTGAATTTACTAAATGGTAGCCATTTAAGTTTCAGTCTTCCTCTCTTTCATAAAGCAGCTGATCTGGCATAGTGGTATGTTGCTCTGACTGTTTTGCACAGGGTCCTGGGTTCAAGACTTGGTAGTGAAATGTATGGTGGTAACACAGTATTTTATATTAGCAACTTTCCAAGATTATACAAGCAATGTTTAAAATGTGTCCCTGGTTATTGGGCTTTTGCCCCCCCCCCCAATAAATGTTGGCTTTTTCCAGATTTCTTGTGCTGTAAAGTTGAGAGATACAGTTGAGTGCCGAGTAGAATTTACAAAGAGCTGAGAGCTGCAGGGGAAGAGAAGTTTAGTGTTGCTTATGCTAAGGATACTTGCACTGTTAATAGCACAACAGGTAGTGTACTTGTTTTTGATGCAGAAGGCTGTGGGTTCTACTCTCGCAGGGGGTGGATGCTGCCGTACTGAGAATGTCCTATTTGGCTAAGATACAGGCACTTTATTTGTAGATGAAACAATGAACTATAAAGTTGTTTGCTAACAGCTACCTCTTCATTATTTACAGATATCTTTAATGTGGAATTATTTAGATGACTTTTACTTCTGCAGAGATTGTGCAGATTTACTGATACTGGTGGATTATAGAAGTTTAAGTAGACTTTTATGATAGAAATGTTCTCAGTTGGGCAGTTTTGTCATTATTGGTGCATACATTTTGTTTCATTGTTTAATGGAAAAATGTTCAAAACAATAAATTTAAAGCACCCTCTAACTGTACTGTATTATACAAGGAATATAATTTAATACAACCAGGAAGGCGTATCACACAATTCATGTATATCTTGTGTGCAAGGGGCCTATCATTTGAAAACAGTCCAAAGTTATTATTTATACTAGCCAAATGTATTTTCTTTGAATGTGGACTTCAATGCTGTTTCAATGAATGTGAGTTTCAAGGGCAGAGAAGTTTTAATGCTAAGTCTATTTTCATTGTGAGACTGCATTGCATTGTTTAGCAGATGTTTAGTGTTTGTGCTGTAAAATGCAAAATAAAACTTTCAAATGAAATCCAAATCATCATAGAAGTAAAGCAGTATGCACATTACAGTGTTTATGGTAAATGGGGTGAAATAACCAAGTAATGGGACATTGGAATGGCTGATTCGACCATAATTTTGTAAGGGGGAAGGGCAGCAAACTCAAAGACAGCCCCGGCTGAACTATACCTCTTAACTGTCCAGATTTTCACAGAATGAATAGATTTTTGCTTATTTTTGATTGTATCCGCGGTGGTGCAGCTGTAGCATTGTTGCCTCATAGCAAGAGGTTCTCCTGTTCGATTCTCGGCTGGAGTGCGGAGAGTGCCTTCTGTGTGGAGTCTGCATGTCCTCCCCACGGTTGGGTGGCCCTTTGAAAGGCATGCATAAATGGGCGTGCCTTCGTTGAAGGTTGAACGTCGAGCTGGCACCTCGGTGTTTTGTAAAAATCTACTGCCAATCATTAACGGACCGGAGTTCCGCTGTGGCGACCCCTAACCGGGAAAAGCCGAAAGATCAACAACAACATTTTTGCTTTATTCCTCAGAAAATTTGTGGTTTTCTGGAAAATCATTTAGGAATCAAGTCACTAAATAATGACAGACATTGAGTTTCAGACTTCATAACCTTCAGAAAAATGCATGCTAAAGTAAGACCCATTATTCTATCAACTAAGTTTATACAAGAGCAATTGCTAGTACTGTTTGTATGTTCCCCCAATATATATGGCCTTGTCCAGATTTTCTGCGGTAACAGGTTGAGAGGTACATGCAAATAAATTGCTTTATAGAATTTGGCATATCCAAACCTCTCAACTGTCCCCGAGTTTGGCTCAAAATGTTGCTCTCCCTCTAATAATCCCTCCGCAAAATGGCAATTTTGAAAGAAAACGTGGAGGGTTTACAATTAAAAAATAACTAATAATCAGAGTTATAGATTACTTTTATTTCAGAAATGCATGTAGATTCGTTTATTTTGTCAGCTGCTCAAGTTAGCAGTACTAATATTAAAAAAAAGCGTAATTTCTTTGACAGGTTCCCAGCTGTATTGTGTGGCTATTTTATATTTTTGCATCACATTTTTGGTCCATTTTTCATAAAATTGTGGTTTTCTGGGAAATTAGTGGCAAATCATGAAAGATTGAAGTTAGAAAATAGTGACAGACATTTGCGTTTCAGATTTCATACCCTTCAGAAAATTCATACTAATGCAAGACCTGCTATTCTATTAGAAAGTTTATAAGAGCAACATTTAAATATTGTCCTTATTTTTGGGCCTTTGTCCCACTTCTATGTTTGGCTTTGTCCAGATTTCTTGCTCTGAGGTTGAGAGGTATGACAAATGTGTCAGGGCCATCATAATCTGCCAGAGACATTTCAAATTGTGACATACTTGTTGCACCTCACTCCCCCATGTAGTGACTCTGGATGTGTCCAAGCAAGGCAAGGAGCAGTTATGCAGTGTAAGTGTGCAGAGTATCCTCCCATCCAAGGTAGACGCAAGTACTACAGTGGCTTTTCATCTGTCCTTGCTTGATTTTGCAGAATGTTCTGGTTTTCTGTCATATTTTTATACTGTTGATTTATGCTTCTTATTATTCAGAAAGTGCATGTTCCTCTGTGTTTAAGTAGCAATGCTTTCATGACCATCAGGTAAGCTTGTCTGACATTGTAAAATGCAAGTAAGCTTTAATAAGCATACTGTTAAAGAATTACCAACATTGAAAGCCTTTTTGTTGTTGCCATGCAGAGAATACTTACATAACTAGATAACGTATAAGCCTTGGGTATTGAAATGCATATGACAGTATTTGTAATAAAGAACAAGATTACAGTATTTTAAGAAGCTCAATACCTTTGTTGGAGACTTGCAGTCATCTTTGCAGGCTTTACTCAAACTAAACAGAATGGCAATCTATTATGTGTGGTTCATAACCTGTGCAGTAATCCTTTAAGCAATTTATCTTGACCTGTTTTCTTGTTTGCTGTTCATTTTTTATTTTGATCATGTTTTCCCCATGAAACAAGTAGATAGTTGTTGTCAGGCAGCAGGTCTTTTTTGGATAAGAAACATTTTTACAAGTGGGGGTATCACAGAGATTGCTACTTTCAGCATGCTACTTGGTACTTTTATAAAGCTGAATATAAATTATAATTAGAACTGCAGTGCAAGGAGAAGTGGTTTGAGTTGAGTGCTGCTTGTTTTTCTTATTCTTTCCATCTAGATATAAAGCAAGCTGTCATGCAGCCAATGCTTTGAAATATTTTTTTCTTCTATACTTCATTTTGTCTTGACTGGACTCTCATAATGATGGTTTGGCACCCAGGGCAGCGTATTTAATTAAAGTTCCAGTTTTTGTGGTTTTGAGCATAGCTCCTCCCCTTTCTAGTCGGCCATACCCCTTCCCATTGGCCCCACCCATTCAGCTGTCTAAACAGCCCCCCTTTGATTTGAAGCCACCAGCCGCCACTGGCTGTCATCTTGGACCTTGTGTGTTTGCCAACATTTTCATTAGTTGTTACACTTTTAGGTTTTGTTTTTGTTTGTAATTTCCCTCTCCTTCTCAATCTCAGCCTTTACTTTTTACACCTCCAACTCTTTAGCCATGTTTTTAAGTTGAATATTTGGAAGTTCACTTGCTCATTGTTCAGAAAATCATTTTGTCCAGTGTCAAATCTGCCTCTTAAATAATCAGTTCTGATCCCACACACAATTGTGTCTCCTATTAATGAATTAGATAAGTTGGTAAATTCAGTCTTAAGTTTACTTTTAGTTTAGTCAAATCTACTGACTCTTGTATCTCATGATTTTTAGTAAAAAAATAATGACATTACATTGGGCAGATTCTTTCTAAGCTTGAAATATGCTTGAATCTTGGCAGAAATCTTGTGTCATTCTTCCTCTCACATGTAAAAATGTTAAATCTTACTGACTTCTTGTCAGAAACATACACTGCTCACTGCATTATTTCTGTTTTTCTGGCAACTCCATTCAAAGTAAGACACAGCTAAAAATGTTGAATACACAATTTCCTTTAACAGATTTCAGGAAGTTTCACAGATTTTACTGTTAGCAATATGTCATTTTCAGCCAAAATAGAAGGCAAACAGCTAAGAAACACTGTTAGCTGAGCAAAGCATAACAAAATAGTTTTGGAATTCTGAAAGGATTACTGCTAGTGTGAAGCCTTAACATGGCCTCTTCCTACTCTCAGTAGGCTTTTCATAGGTTCATATGTAAGTACTAAGCTAGCTGTCCTTGTGGGCCATTTTAAGCTTAGCCAATTTGTCTTTCAAAGGCAAGAATCAAACCTTGTACCTTATGTCTGTAAGATAAGTACCTTAACCATCACACCAGTTCTCCTCCTTTTCTGATTCTTAGATCTCCCTACTGCTAAGGCTTCCCACTAGCAGGAGATGTAACATGGAGAGTATCCAAACTGGCAGAGCTGCAGGCTAATGCATTAAACAAAAGGAATGGATAATACTAATTCGCCAAATGCTCACCCCAAGAAATGCCAATCTCTCCCAATTTATGCTGCTGAGTGATTCAGAGTTGTAGCTGATCACTGCAGGGACTATGGCTGGTGGTGGTGTAGGTGTGTGCTTTTGGGTGCAGCGTTGGGGCATTCAGGAGTCCAGGGTCATGGTTGGATTCCTTGTTAAACACCATGAAGGGAGACTGCTGCAGGACCAGTACCAGGGCTCCCAATACAAAGCGGAGGCCTGGGACAGTCTCACATGTGACCTTACCAGTGCTACTGGTATCCCTGAAACTGGTGAGAAGGTCTGGCACCATTATGCTGACCTGAAGTTTAGAAAGAGGGACCTCTTGCACCAGTGGATCCAAGACGCTAGGGCACAGAATGTCCCAGCAGTGTGTAAGTATCAGTATCAATTATTGTGTAACAAAGTCCACCCTGTGTATGTAATGGATAGGTATGTATAAATGTTTCTCTATCTACTGTACAGCTGCAGATGAGAGGGCCGTGCACATGGACGCACATGCCAGCAGGCTGCTAAGGCTGCATTGCGAGGCTGGTGAGTACAAATCTAGCTTGTAGTAGTCGGGGAAAATAAATCGAAATGCTGCCAGTAGTTAGAAATGTGTATTGTTTGTACTGAATAAATGAGACATTAGCAGAGTAATACTGACGTACAGGATATATATCAATGAAAGTGTCAGTACCTGTCAATAAAAATCAAAACCCCAGACTGTTGTGTTTACTTTGCTATGTGGTAGTATGACTCTGAATGTGTACCGGTTCTGCACAGAAACAAATGCTCTGACAGCATTAATTAATTGAAGCTCATCTGACAAAGATTGTGGAGTTGTAAAACAGATTAACTATAAGAAATGTTCCATGCACCAAGTTCTGATCCCTGAATAGTAATGTTGTGTTAACTATTGTTTTCCATACTGTAATATGTGAAGGTATGAATACACAGTATAAGAACTATCTGCCATGCATGAATGTCAGAATTACGAAGCACATTGTCCAAATGAGAGTATTATACACGAAACAGTCAAGAAAAAAACAACAGTTCCTTAATAGCTCATTGTAATGAAACACAACCTTGTTGTACCTTTTTGCACAAACAGGCATGGTTCGAATCCTGGGACTGGTATTAAGCTGTATGCATAATCTCACCCAAGAATATGTGTAGAAACAGTCACGTACTGTTAACAGAAATTTCTTCCACAAGTCTGTCAGGTAAGAAAATGTATAAATGAGCTGTAAGAAGGCTGTAATTATACACTGTGTACAACACCCACTGCCCAACCCCAAGGCTGCAAATGACAGCAAGATAAGCACATACACCAAGTAGTCTCCTCCAAGAAATGTCCCGCAAGTGTCACGCTGTCACAGCTAGTGGTCACTGCCGACCAGACCCAGGGTGACCGATAGAAATCAAGGCAGAATATGGCAGTAGCACGCACACACACACACACACACACACACACACACACACACACACACAGTATGAGTGCACATATGTAACCCTGACTATGTGAATATGGGTAAAAACAGTCAGGTAGCATTAGCAGTAATTTCCTCCACAGGTCTGCCAGGTAAGAAAAGGTATAAATGAGCTGTAAGAAGGCTGTAATTATACACTGCGTACAACCCCAAGGCTGCAAATGACAGCAAGATAAGTACATACACCAAGTAGTCTCCTCCAAGAAATGTCCCTCAAGTGGTGCCAGGCTGTCATAGCTAGTTGTCACTGCTTCCAACACCCAGGGGGGGCGATAGAAATCAAGGTGGAGTATGGCAGCAGTACACACACACACACACACACACACACACACACACACACACACACACACACACACACACACACTGAGTGCACTTATGTAACCTTGACTATGTGAATATGGGTAAAAATAGTCAGGTAGCATTAACAGTAATTTCCTCCACAGGTCTGCCAGGTAAGAAAAGATATAAATGAGCTGTAACAAGGCTGTAATTATGCACTGTGTACAACACCCATTGTCCAACCCCAAGGCTGCAAATGACAGCAAGATAAGTACATACACCAAGTAGTCTCCTCAAAGAAATGTCCCTCAAGCGTCATGCTGTCACAGCTAGTGGTCACTGCTGCCAACACCCATGATGACAGATAGAAATCAAGGTGGAGTATGGTAATAGCACACGCACACACACGCGCACACACACACACACACACACACACACACACACACACACACACACACACACACACGCACAGACACACACACACACGCACAGACACACACACACACGCACAGACACACAGACACACACACACACACACAGAGTGCACTTATGCAACCTTGACTATGTGAATATGGGTAGAAACAGTCAGGTAGCATTAGTAATTTCCTCCACAGGTCTGCCAGGTAAGAAAAGGTATAAATGAGCTGTAAGAAGGCTGCAATTATACACTGTGTACAAACATAGCATTGCCCATCCCAAGGCCATAGGTCGATGTAAAGTGACGTAATACCTGGAGAGTAATGATTAGAGCAGTGATCATTAAAGTTGTGAGCAATTGAAGCCTATACACAGTTGTTAATTGACATCTCTCTCTCTCTCCCACCCTATCTGCATCAATAATCTAAACACATAAATCACCGGGTACATTTTTCACCAAACCTACTGTTGGGACGTGTCCTAATGTTCTACAAATATTTTAACATTTGATTATTAATGTTCCCTGTTCAAATACTATCATTGGTGGCCTGTTGCTATCAATGTAACCTGCATGCCGTTATAATATCCACTGTGGTTCCATTACATGCATGTGTTCTGTTTGCTATGCAACTGTTTCAAATCTGTTGTTTTGGGTTAATGGGAACACCCATGCATGCTATTATAACTAATCCTGGAATGTGTTGTTCATGACTAAACAACAAATGTTGTAAAATCTCAACACCATAGCACATCTGGGAAGGCTGATCCTAGCAGATCCGCCTGTCCCGCCTCAACTGGCCGTGGCACCAGGCACCAGCACGTCTGGAACACAACCTGGGACTTCCTTGTCCGCTGGTCCTGCACCACCTTCAGATGGAACTGCGTCAGGAGATGGGGCCCATCCCCCCTTGGGAGCAGGCATGGACAGGACACCGTCACCCATCGTCAAGTCCTGGGATTGGTGCGTAGCGAGCTTCAAAAGGAGTTTGGAGATCAGCTTGAGGGCTGCGTGGTGCATCTTGAGGATGAGCCTGCCCCTCCTGCTCAGCCCCCAGCTCAGCCACCTTTGGGGCCATGAAGGTCCAGTGGTGACTGTCCATGGATGGGGACCTCAGTCCCACTGTATCTATTTGGGGGCTTGTGGGCATCCGATTGCCAACCACCCTCTTTGTCCAAGGTGTTTACCCCCCACATGTGTCATATACTGCCCGTCTACTGTGTTGTCTGTCTTCCTACCCAACCTACCTCCCCAAATATACCTACTATCCTTCCCCAACATCCCACTCTCACCTTATAAAAAATAAAAAGGGCAATCTGTTCCCATAAAAAAATGTTTCCGCATACATAGCTGTCCACTTCGCACGTGTCCACTGGACACATGTAATCTGGTCTAATTGGCTTAACAATACATTACAGTTGTCCTCACCCTTCTATCAGGGGTTTGAGTGTCCAAATTCACCTCCAAATTAAGTACAAATGCACAGATGTTGCTGTATCAGAAATGTACAGCTATGGATCTTCCCTACACCCATCCTGCACATCCCTAGCTATCTTTCATATTGGTTTTCCCTCTGCATGTCCCCTTTTTCACCACTTTCTTATCACCCCGTTTTTCTTTTCTTTTAAAGAAATTAGCACGGAGGTAAGTGGGAGCAAGCAACAGTAAGCAAGTTTTGGCAATGCTAAGTGATGCCTAGACAGACTAAGCAGTTTCCCGTTTAACCATGTTGGCATTGCTTACCATTGCGCAAACCCATGCAAACCTGCTTACAACTGCTTAAAACTGCCTTAATCACCCTGTCTCCATCAGCCACTGCTCTGCCCAGCAACAAAATAATCAGCCCTGTCAAGTCTTGGACCCAGGAACCTGTACATCATAGTCAGAGCAATTTACCACTACACCATCTGAGCTGTAATAAAGAAAGCTGTTTTTTCAAAAATATCATTCAGTACAGGTATAGAATAGTAGGGAACAAACACTGTGGAATCAGTCATGATGTGTGCATTTATATACACTAAACATGTGTATGATGATCGATAAATATTAAAAAGTATATACAGCAGATATATAGCGCTATACATATAAAACAAATACATAAATAATATATGCATATAGATAAACATATCTATAGATATCAAAAAAGGAATAGAAATATATATATATATATATATATATATATATATATATATATATATATATATATATATATATATATATAGGTCTACTTTATATGAGCGACACCTCGAATGTTTGACTTTCATATGGCCAAGACCATATGATCGAACATTTGAAACATTGTCCATGTAAAGTAAACAGCATAACACACCAAAAAACAAAACTAACTCTGCACCCCCCACACCCCCCGCTACTTAAATATACCAACTCCGATATTGTACTACATTACAGTAACAGGAAATTTTCCGTTCCGCACTGTATGGAGATCTCCATTCAGATCGGTCAAGCTTTTAAAAGTTCAATCATATGGTCTCAGCCATATGAAAGTCAATCTTTTAAAAGGTCGACCATCTGAAGGGGACCCATATATGTATGTATGTGTATATATATATATATATATATATATATATATATATATATATATATATACATATATACATATATGTGCCCATAACATGTAGTGGTGTCATACCCAGCACCATACCTCTACACCTCTTAGTGCAATAATTCTGGACACAGGCTGTCAAAATGGGGGACAATGGTCCGAGAACAGGGACATAATGTACATACTGCAGTTATAAATGTAGAATGTTGCTACAGTAACAGGGTTCATGTCAGCATACATGTTCAGAAGGATGTGAGTTCTAAAACTGAAGTGTATGTCATCATTTACAGACAGAAATCCTGACATCATCACTGTGATTTACCACAAAAATGAAAATAATGATTCTGTGGAACAGAACATACATGTGAGCAATAATCCTGGACAGTCTGAAACAATCTGGCCAGTCAAGAGGTATGCTCAGAACCCCTTAGTGCAACAAATCTGGACCAAGCCCGACCAAGGGGGGTATAAAGCCAGGAAACTGGGAACATATCCCAAATTCTGGAGTAGATAAGGTGAAATAGTTGATGCAGCAACACCCTCCTGTCTGTTGTACCATATATTGACTGAAATAGCCCAAGTCCAAAACCAAATTACTCCCCACTACTCACTGACATAAATCTTCACATCATCCCACTGATGTGTCAGACATGCACAACATGTATGGGGGCCAGGCAACAGTACATCTGATAAATACCGGGGCATATCATTACAGTAGGGGAAACTACACTGAGCTGCAAAGCATGTCACCAAGTACTGTCTAAACTACAGGCAGACTGACACAACACAAACCAAATTTTGCTATGGGGGAATAGACATGTAATTGGAAATATATCAAGCACTACAGGGATGTAACAGCACTGACCAACAGACAACAGTGTGAAAGTGTATACCCAGAACCAATCTCACCACATTCAAAGTGACATACTGGTAAGTCACAGGAACAGTAGAGTATATGGACTGCATGAACAAAATCATCAGCATGTTTGCCACTCACGCACTACCCCTATATATACTGGCCCAATTCACAGTGCAGTCTGACGCCTGACTGTGGTATGGGACATGTCTCAGTCTGCCCCTATAAACATATACAGCCGATAGACCACCAGAAGCTGGAGCAGCATGCAAAGTCAGATGAAAAGGACTCTCAACACTTACATCTACCTCCCCTACCCAGGCCAAATAACACATTCACAATACACTGCTACACAATCCTGACAGTCTGTCAACAACTGCCAGAAATACACAGTCTTCTCAACTGTATAGAGTCTAACAGAATGTCCAGGCTTTGTCCTCATATATAAAACCTTCTATAAGTAACACGCCTGGCAGTCTGATACATCACTGGGATGATATCAGGAATGAAGTCACTATATAATGATATACTACACCTATACACCTCTTACAGCATGACATCTGGACAAAGCCTGACATACTTGGGGGCAGAGGACCAAACACAGGGGCATTATTGACATATTGCTGTCATAAACTGAGAAATTTGCTGGTGTAACAGGGTTGTTGTAACATATCTGTTCTGAGGGATATGAAGTCAGAAACACACATGGATGCTACCATTTACTGACTGCAATCCTCAGAGTATGCTACTGAATTTCCAAAGCTAAAAAATGTGTAAGTAACACACTAAATATAAGAGTCCAAACTCTAGCTAGTCTGCAGATAGCCCTGCAGTTGAGAGTTATGTCAACCACATAACATTATCAGACTTAAATTCATGCAGAGCAGCCATATCCACACAAACCCTGTCAAACTAGCAGTACTTCAACTGTATAACAGTAATACTTACATTCTGTCCCTATGTCTGGAACATTCTCCCCCAGTTTGTTGGGCTGTCTCCACAGTGTTTGTTGTAAGAGGTATTCACAACTACACTCTATGATGCTGTTCGTTACACACCTCCATTAAGTACTCCTCCCGGGCAAGGAAAAGAGGCAATGCCCACATGAAGTACTCAGTTATAGGAGTGTGTTTCCATGCTATTGGGTATGGAATGATGACACAGCTGTTCCACATGCAATTAGCAAGTGGGGGGACTTCAACTGATGCACAGGCCATCAGCTGCTCATGAGCATTACCTACTAAAGGCAAGATGCTGCCTATACAAAACAGATGTATATCCTACATCTGTCTCAGAGAGACACACACGCACACACACACACACACACACACACACACACACACACACACACACACACACGGCCGGCCTTAGGCATACACGAAATAGGCAACCACCTAGGGCGCAGTACAGGCTGGCCTTGTAAAGGGCGCTCTTTTATTTATTTATTTTAATTAATTTATTTTTCTTAATCCATAAAGTTTGCGTTCCTCTCGGCGCCTTGTCTCTGAGTTCGTCCCAACTGTACTGTGGCATTTGTGCCTTCCTCCCACTTCTGTAGTCCTGTCCATTAAGGTTGCCTGAACCATAGGCTGGGGGAGTGGGGGTGGCGGTGGAGACTTTTACAGCTGCAGGTTGGCCAGCTTCAACAATTAAAAAAAAAGCCTTCTTCACGCCGCAGTGCAAGCATCTTCTCCTTTAAGGAGGACCATGCGTGTGACAAAGGCCCACACACCAACGCCATTCATGACTGAACAAATAAATACGACGTACCCATCAAATAAGCTGGCTGTACTCTCAATCTCAGCAACCATAACTGAATAATCACACCAGTCTTAGACAAACATCGAAAATCACCTGGCACAATTATCTTTAACTGTACTACACTAAAAAAAAAAAAAAGTGTCGGTATCTTTTTTTTTTATGTCACTCATACCAAATGGAATAAGTTCTTAGCTAAGATGACTTTCCACTCAATAATAGGACTATTAGAAATCAAAATGAAATCTAGATTATCTTTAAACTCTTGAAGACCATGAGACAAAATGACAATTCCTGGAAAGCATCCAAACCAGCTCCCTTGTTGGCTGGGAATGCTGCTGCACAATTCAGTCACCTAGCTAAAATCTAAGCAGGTCTCTGTACTCCAAACTCCTAACCATTTCTAATGAGAAATCAACAGTTTAACAGAATATTCAAATAGCCTTAATGCTCTCGTTGATAGTACTAACTTCTGAGCCTAGCTTACAGGTGCAAACTTTCTAGACAAAGTATTACATCATCAGTTAAGCATCTCATCTCCTGCTGATTCTCTTAAACACTCTATAAGTTACTTCAGCTCACCCTCTCCTTTGCCTTCCAACCAACTACTGATACTGCTAACAAGTTCCTAAAACAAATACCTATTTGACAGTCTTTACTAGTCCTCACTTCAAACTCCTAAAGGTATGTGATGCTTCCCTTTCTATTTCCCTTACCCACGTATTCAGTCTCTTTCTTTCTTCCTATTGGCCAGTTTCTCTTGATCTGCAGAAAGCTAAAACTAATATTCTATAACCTAAAAGTTGCTCTGACTTTCTGATTTCCAAGCTATGGAAAAGTTTTTACTGCTTAGCCGCTTTATCACATTAACAACCGTGGTCTAATGAAAGGTTTTAGTAAATCATTTATCTTGGTCGCTCTTCCTATTTTTCTGGGCAAAACTGTTAGTACAGGGTTTGCAGAACTGCATGCCTTGATTCAGAAACTATCTGCGTAGAAGAACCAGGAGAATATGGGTAAAAGACAGACTCTAAATCTTTCAGTATCAAGAAAAGGATTCCTAATAGCTCATTCCAATGAAGTGGATGGGTAAGAGGGGGGGTCATGAAAAAACTGGGGATCAGGTAGGAATAATCAGTGAGTTCTCAACCTCAGTTATAAGAAAATATGTCAGCAGGATGTAAACTTGTCAAGGTAGGATGGTAATAATGACAGCTGGGACAGTGATCAGAGAAGAAACAGAAGAGAGACTTGCTTTTTTGTTAGGTAAGGCACAGATTTAATGAGCTGGCTTTTAGGTCCTTAGCAGTAGTGTTTGGTAGATCACTAACTAAAATGTATAGCCTCTATTTGAAACCTGCCTGGAGCCTAATGAGTACAGGATAGCAAAGCTGTTAAAGTGCATAAAGAAGCCCAAGAGGCCTAATGGAAAGGGGGCTGGCCACTAAGCCAAGGACTGTGGGTTCAAGTTTCATTAGGGAGAGGTACAATTCTGTAGTGTGTGTGCAAGTGATCTGTATAGCACTAGGAGTTGTAATTGTGTGAAATTATCAGTACCTTATAAAATTTAACATAAGTCCTTATTTTCATCACGTACTACTCCATCCACTGACAATGTAGCACAACAGTCTGCTCTCATTCTAACTGTGACCATCATGGTTGCATTAAGTATTCCAAAGCAGTGCAGGAACTGCTTTATGCTTACTGACTGGTCAGTACTTCTTCAAACTGATAGTACATTCTGCAAGAGATATAATTATTTAAAAAAACATGAAGAGAAACCTTTCACATCATCTCACTATCAGCAACTATCAGACATTTAAAATGCCACCTTAGTCAAAACGCACCATAATGTATGCTGAGGCCGTAAAGAAAGACATTGCTAAAGCCCCCTAGAATCCTCTCTAAAAGATCCCACCCTTGAGTGCACAAGACAATGCTTACTCCCTCTCCACTCACACACACTACACATCCACATAGCTCATCCAACAGTCACCAGAAAAGCAGGACTAAGCCCATTAAGCCCACTAAGTTTGTTTCTACTTAGGGAAATGTTTTAGTTATATGTGTTACAACTAGGTATAAAACGCTATGTTCACTATTCTAGTCAAAAGCAAAGTAACTTTAACTTTGTTCAGTGCCAAGATCTGTGACATTATAAGGGCATTAAGATCCCTTAAACCAGACACTTTGACTACAACCTGGTGATGCCGATGTGGGAGTGAACGTCCTCAGGGAGATATGATGGAACTTACTATGCATGTTTAAGAATCAAGAAAGACACTGTTCTTCATCAGTATCTTGCCATCACCCACAATGATGTCTAGATACCAAGACAATATAACTAGCGTTAATGACTGGCTAGATAGGTGGGGTCATTCTAAGGGGATCCACTATGTGTAGCCTGAAATGAGGTAATAGAAAAGACTTCCTGTTTCACAAGGAGTGGATTAAACCTCTTATACCACATCTTCTGCATACTGGTTAAAACTTTTGCTGTCCCCCATAGTGCCATTCTAGACAGAGTCCTTCTACTGGGATTTCCAGCTTGCCAAACTAAAATTCAAATTCAGACATCAAGGAGGCCCTACTCAATACTAAGACTCTAAACAGAAAATAAACAGCGGAGGCCCAGAGAGAAAAGCTCCCCAAATAACTCAAGATAAAGTTATAACATTGAGTAATTCATTTCACAATATTTAAACAGGATGATAATTGTAACTTGCAAAAGCTAAGACAAAAATTCCATGATTGATTCAGGTGATGTTACAGGAAATAAATACATTGAACAATGATTAAAGTAAAAGTAGATCACTGTTTTATACATAGGCAACGTGGAATACTGTTCCATACATACGATAAGAAAACAAAAGTATGCAACAATAAGTACAAGCATAAGAATGTGAAGGTTTGAGCAATATAGTTTGAGGGAATTAGTAGTAAGTTAGTAGTAGGAAGTGGTAACGTATACCAGAGTACAGTATATAGTGGAGAGTAACTTTGTAAGGAAGTTGAGACAGGAGAGGGGAGAGTGGGCTTATGTGGCAGAGTAGACTTTGTAGGCAACAAGATTAGCCTGGTTTACAGCAGGAATAGAGCTAGGTGTTTAGGTGTTCCTCTGTGCAGTAGTTTGAATTTGACAGAGTTGATAGTGTTAAGTATGTTTTGTGGAATTGTATTCCAGGCTTTAGCTACAGTGCTGGAGTATAAGGAACCCTGTAGCTATTATTGGACTTGGTGATTTTTAAAAGTAATAATAGCTGAAGTGACTTATTAATCGCAGGGCAGTTGTCAAGGTGGTATAGGGTAGAATGGGTTAGTGTAAGGGCTATGAGGGTTAGGAGGTTTGGCAGTTCAACCCAGTTTAGTTGGCAGAGTGCTGTGCATTGATGTGATCTTGATGGCTGGTTGGCTGCAGACCGGACTACTTTATTGTAACAGGATTCAAGCTTATTTAAGTCAGATTTTCTTAAGTTTGTGAATATGGGTGAGGCATACAGTGGTGTTGATAGTGTGTTTGAGAGATGGCATGTCTGTTAGAATTGATTAGGAAGGGCTTTATTCTGTAGAGACCTTTTTAACGATTAAAGAAAGGTGTTTGTCAAATTTGAGATCTTTGTCAGTAGTGACACTAAGTGGGTGGCCACGGTGGTGCAGCAGTTAGCATTGCCACCTCACAGCAAGAGGTTCTCTGGTTCGATTCTTGGCTGAGCTGCCTTCTGTGTGTACATGTCCTCCCTGTGGTTATGTGGGTTTCCTCCGGGTGCTCCGGTTTCCTCCCACATCCCAAAGACATGCTGTAGGTGGATTGGACACTGTAAACTGGCCATAGGTGTGTGTGTGCATGAGCATGTGCCTTCAGTGGAAAGTTGGGTGTCGGGCTGGTAACTCGACACCGTAAAACTCCACTGCCATTTGTTCTGCAGACCAATGTTCTGCTGTGGTGACCCCTCACTGGAAAAAGTTGAAAGAAGAAGAAGTAGTCAGTAGTGACAATAAGTAGCTTGTTATGATTTACTGGTTCTTTGATGGCTTTGTTTGAGGAGTAGATGGTGAAATATGGAGGATCACTTCTTTTTTTGTTGTGAGAGAAGAGCGCAAGTTTTATTTTTTGGGGGTTCAAGATAAGTTGGGAATTAGATATTTTTCCTATGTCCAGTAAGGATTGTTGTTTTTTGTAGGGGTTCAGGAAGGGAGGGAGCTGAGCATATGAGGGCGGAATCATCAGTATATTGCACTATCGCTGTTTGACATTGCATCTGACCTCTCAACTCCCATTTTCAAGGACATCCTTGCTTTTGACTCAAAACTTTAGTTCTGTCCCTCTTAACCCCTCCTAAAGCTAGTGACCTTTGGAGAAAAGGTGGTAAATTCCCCTTAATAAATTATGACAATAATTAGAGTTATGGACTTCCTTTAATTGGGAAAATGTATATTAATTCACATTCTCCTATTTTGTCATTTCTAATTTTTTTCCTGGATTTATCCATTATTTTGTTAAGATTTGTCCCCGATTCATTGAGAGTTACGGATGGACTGTTTACCATATTTACTTTGTTAAAAGTAATACAAACATTATACTGTGCTGATTGGCAACTAGTTTTCTACAAGGTTGTTCATCTGATGCTAAAATATTAATTCTGTAACTGCATATTTTGTACCGCCCTAAAAAAGTGACCCTTTCCTTTGCATAGTATTGTGTCCCCGTGTCTTAAGCTACTGTACACAGGGAGGAGAGAGGTTGCTATTCTACTTTCACATAGCGTAAGGATCGCTCACCTACCCCAAAGTAAATTAAATTGTTTAGATTAACTTAATCAACCCTTTGAAACAAGGCAAATGAGCTTCTATTTTCTGAGGGCAAGACTTTTATTGTAAAATATGTGTGAAGGAGAAACAGATAAAGCAGGTTTATTAAAGGAAAATTCCACCTTCACTTGCAGTTTAACTAAATTACAAGGTATCTTTTCTTCTTATGCATTTAAATAATTGAAGGAAAGAACTGGAGTGGCTTTCTTGGGGAGTGACCTACATGTGGGTGTGCCTCAAATAGGGGTGTTTCATGAGAATGGTGTGGGTGAGGCTTAAGGGGAGCCACAGCACTACTTCGCCTAGGGTGTCATTTCAGCTAAGGCCAGCCCTACACACACACACACACACACACACACACACACACACACACACACACACACACACACACACACACACACACACACACACACAGAAACAAACAGACAGACTGACAAACACACACACTGAGACTGATGGAGTTTACCAACTGAATTGAAAACAAAAAAACACAGCTATGTCAAACAATTAAGCCTGTAACGGAATGTAGCAGGGGGCTTGTAAATGTGGAAAATAGGAAGTTCAAACAATATTATGTCTCAACAACACATGCTGTACTGATATATTGCTGAACAGAACCTATGGCCATAGAAACTGTGTCTGTCTGCAGTGACATAGAACACAGCTCAGTGCCCTGAATCACCCCAGGAAAGGATGGCTCACATATGACCACTATTGAAGTGTGTGTTGCACAATACTGACTGACACTGCTAGGCCACACCCAGTGCAAATCATATCATCAGTAACTCTACTACATCCAGCTCTGACTTGTGCCTCTTTTTTCAATGCCAATGTCTCCAACCCATATAACACAGCTGGTCTCACTACCCTCTTGTAGACCTTCCCTATCACTCTTAATGGTACTTGTCTGTCACAAATCACACATGACACTCTTCTCCACCACCTATATCCTGCCCATACTCACGTGTTCACCTCTCCCCTACACTCGCTATTACTCTGAACTGTTGTTCCCAAGTATTTACACTTATCTATCTTAGCAAACTGTACTCCTTGCATCCTCACCATTCCTCCATACTCCCTCCCATTCACACACATATTCCATCTTAGTCCTGCTGACCATCATTCCTCCCCCTCTAGACCATACCTTCACCTCTCCTGGGTCTCCTCAACCTGTCCCCTACTCTCACTACAGACCACAATGTCATCTGCAAACATCAGAGTCTAGGGGGACTTCTGTCTGATCATGTCTGTCAACCTGTCCATCGCCACTGCAAATAAGAAAGGGCTCATAGCTGATCCCTGATGTACTCCCACCTCCACCTTAAACATACCTGTCACTCCCAATGCAGAACTCACTGCTGTCACACTAGCCTTGTACATATCCTGTAGCATTTTATGGATTCCTCCACTACTCCTGACCACCTCATACAATACCACCACTCCTCTCTAGGCATCCTGTCATATTCTGTCTCTAAGTCCACAAGTCCACAAAGACACAACGCAGCTACTTCTGACCTTTTATGTATGTCCCCATCAACACTCTCAGAGCAAACATCGCATCTGTACTGCTCTTTCCTGGCATGAAACCATGCTGCTGATCAGTTATCCTCACCTCCCTTCTTATCCTAGTTTCCATCACCCTCTACCATTACCTCATGCTGTGACTGATCAGTGTTTTCCCTCTGTAGATACTACAGCTCTGCATACCACCCTTATTCTCATAATCAGTACCCAAAAACATTTTATCCACTCCTCATGCATCCTCTCACTTTTCAAGATCACAGTAAACAATCTGGTTAAAAAGACCGCTGCCATTTGTCCTAAACACATCCATGCTTCCACAGGTATGTCATCTGGACCAATAGCCTTTCCATTCTTAAACCTCTTCATAGCTATCCTTACTTCCTCCTTGATAATCTGTTGCACATCCTGATTCACCATACCAACATCATCCAATCTTCTCACTCTCTCATTCTCTTCATTCAACAGCTCATCAAAGTACTGTTTCCATCTGCTTGACACACTCTCCTCACTAGTGAGTGCAGTTCCACCATTATCCTTTCTCAGCCTTATCTGCTGCACATCCTTCCTAGCTGCATGCCTCTGTCAAGCCAATTGGTACAAGTTCTATTTTCCATCCTTGGTGTCCAACCTTACATACAACTCTTCATATGCCCCATCCTCAGCCTTTGCCACCACTCTCTTTGCTATGCACCCCATCTCCTTATACACCTGTCTACTTTCTTCATCTGTCTGACAATCTCACTTCCCCTTGGCCAACCTCTTTCTCTGTATACTCCCCTGTACTTCCTCATGCCACCACCAGGTCTCCTTGTCCTCCTTCCTCTGTGCAGATGTCACACCAATCCCCGTCCTACTCATCTCCCTTACTAGCTAAGATGTAGTTACCCAGATATTTGCTAACTCTTCACTGCCACCCACTGCCTGTCTTAACTCTTCCCTGAACTCAACCTCACAATCACCCTTTCTCAGTATCCACCATTTGATCCATGGTGCTGCCCTCAAACTCCTCCCCCTCTTCTTGATCACCAACGTCATCCCACAGACCAACCTTCCATGCTGCCTAACTACACTTTTCCCTGTCACCACTTTACAGTTACCAATCCCCTTCAAACAGGCCCACCTGCATAGGAGATAATCCACCTGTGTGCATCTTCCTCCACTCTTGTATGTCACTCTATGCTCCTCGGTCTTGTAAAACTATGTATTCACCACACCCATGTCCAACCTCTGTTGCAAACTCCACCACCATCTTACCTTCTGCATTACTTTGCGTAACACCATACCTACACATCACTTCTGCATCCCCTCTGCCCCCCTCAACAACATCCCCATTGAAATCTGCTCCAATCACCACTCACTCACCCTTGGCATGCATCGCTACTTCATCCAACCACACCAAAGTATGTTTGTCTCATCCATCACATACGCAATTAGTGGAGCATATGCACTAAAAACTGTCAATATTACACCAACAATTCCCAGCCTCCTGAACATCACTCTACCAAACACTCTTATCACCTCCACAAACACTCTTGGCATAATGTTCCTTCAGGTTAATCCCTACACCATTTCCCCTCCCCATACACACCATGATAGAACTATTTGTACCCAACTCTGATACACACAGCTGTATACCCCTTCCATCTGGTCTTTGGCACATCCAATATATCCACCTCTCCTCTGTCCATCATATCAGCTACCTCTGTCTCCATACCAGTCATACTCACAACATTAACAGTTCCTACCCCCACTACCACGCTCCTAGCTCCTCTCTGCCTGCCATATGAGCACCAGACATCTTCCAGAGTATGTCTGTGAATGCAAAGGCTACTGCACTATCAAATGACATATGTGTGTTACAGCAATATGAAGAAAGTGTCACTAATTGTGGCTCATATCTCACCATGTATGTGCATTGTCCTACATGTGTCCTGCCAAAACAGGTTGACATGACTGAATGAGCAGCAAAACTGTCATTACAGTGTGCCATACTGACACAGAACAGAAATGTATAGCAGGTATTACCTGTGCATATGTATGTATGGGTAGGTGTACCTCGCTGCCTCATAAAAACTGACTTGGGATGCAAAACATCAGGTGAATAAGCTGTACATGTTGTACACGTGTGTAACCTTATTTTCTGTGCATCCAACAGAGTTACACTTCTACAACTACTGGTGGAGTCATCGCTCTGACACAGATGTGAGTAGTATAATAAGCATGCGTATCACATTGACATTGTAGAGGTGGCCAACTGTGTTCTGACCCTGTGTCCATGCCCACTACAAACATATATATGACCACCCACATAGCTGTATGGCCTCAGTAATACCTTACTTATAAAACCTGTCTCCAGCAAAGTAGAGAAAACCCCTTTGCTGGACAGCAGCAATGCACAAAGCACATAATGGGATGCTATATTGGTTATACAGGGCAAAGGAGGAGCAGGCACCAACTGGGTGGCATGCCAACCTTTGTCTGAATAAGCATAATAGGTCACAGGTGGATTACCGTAAGGCTAACTATGAGTACAAATTGGATACATCTACCAAGGGCAATCACAAGGCCATCTTCACATATGTCTGCAGTCTCAGAGGCATCAACCCAACCCACCCTGTAATGGTGGTCAATCACAGCACATACACACACACACACCATAGCTACAGCCAACCTGCTGTAGACAGGTTTAGGGCAAACATCACCACCCTGAATCACCATCAGTATAGGTAGTTATGCACAACACACACACCCCTCCCCTCATCAACATGGATCAGGTGCAAACTGCCTAATCAAAGTTAACAAAAACAAGTCCCCTTGGGGCCTGATAACATTCCAATCTGCATCCTACCTGAGCCCACGCATATGCTTCCAGCTCCATTACACACTGTATGCAAGCAAAGCATGAGCACCATTGACATCCCATCTGCAAGGAACACGGCCACTGTCATCCCTATACACAAATGTGAATGATGAATGTTGGTTTATGCAATGTACTGGCCCTCATGGCGGGGGGGGGGGCATGACACATCAGGACTAGGAGTACAATGCATGTTCATACAGTGCTGCCAGGTACAGAGGTATGATGTGTTTGTAAGTGGTGGCTAATGATGGTCCATATGCATGTGCTGGCTCTGTAAAGAACTCTGGGCAATGTCTGAGGTCCTGTGATGTGTTTCCCTGTGTCTGTCTTCCAGGTGCCATGCAACGGCAAATGCCTTACACCGATATGGAAACAGCAGCCATCACAGAAGCTGTAATCTTAAACTATGCTATCCTTTCTGGCTCTACCCGGCAAAATCTGCAGGAGCAGACTGCCCTGTCGGATGAGATCGTCCACAGAGTGAATGTGTTGGGCCATCATGGACTCGCATACGATCAGGTCAGGCATAGAGCAACTGACCTGACATGTCAGGGCTGCTGCTGTAGCGAGGGACTGTACTACTACCGGTGGGGGGCCAGCCACACAGGCCCCACCTACAGTGACAGAGGAGCTCCTTGCCAACCTTGGGGTAGCCCCCATACAAACTCAAAAACGGGAAACAGCAGTCGTGGAGGTGGGAGGCACCCAAGCAACAGGTGAGGAGGATCCAGGTAAGGCCACAGTGCACATCAATGTAATGAGGTAGCATTTAAACCATCTTCTACAGTCTCTAGATGCATATGTCAGTGCAAAATGGATTAGTGGGTGGGGTGTAGTAATGCACACAAGTGCACATCTATGGTGAAGGACAGCAAATTGTATAATATCATAGTGTGTACTGCACTTGTGCAGAAACTTAGCATTCATCTTGTACCAATGTCTAATGTGAATTTGCTGACAATACCGCTCCCTTACAACTACATAGGTCCCTCTGGTCTGCATATGAGACAGCAGCCGGAACCCAGTAAGTATGGTGTTTCCCTGTTGTGTCTCACCAGTACCTCAGGCATGCTAAAGTTAATGCATGTGACCATGCACACAACTGTTACACTCAGCCATTTGGCAATACCTGCATACTCACCTGTGGTGGTGTTTACTGCATTGCATCATGGTGGTCATGACAGGAGCCTATTTGCAGGAGCTGTCATATATCTGTAGCATACCTCACAACCTGTCATTGCAGGACACCTGGACAACAAAACAACAAAGTGGGGGGACAAAGGCCCAAAACTAGGGTCATATTGTAGAAATTAGTGGTATACAGTGCATATAAATGGTGTACACACCTGTTAGAATGCCAGGTATGTGTGATATACAAAAATGAAAGCACAACAGACAAGTTCAGAATACTGCCAAACTTTCATGTGACCTACGACCTGTACAATTCAATTGTAAAACAAACAAATCTGTTAGGGGAACAATAATGACACAACACTAGTACAACAACTTAGATGCATATGTGTGCACAGGCTGAAGCTAGTACTGTGTTGCGGCAGCTTTCAATATAATTACAGCAGTACATCTTATTGGGTACACAACAGCCATCAATTACACAGACTCTTTGATTAACAGCAACTAATGGTCAGCTGTCCTACCAGGATTATCCTACCATATACCCAGTTACCTGCTACAGCAACAGCCATGGTTTACAGAGAGCTGATGAAGCTGCTAAGGGACCACATATTTGAGATGTAGCAGCCCGGAAAAGGGTACCAAAACATTTCCACAACATTGCACATACAATGGAACACAGTGCAGACAGTCATCAAAAGGTGGTGAAAATATGGGGCTACAGTGACATTGTGAAGGAGTGGACATCCCAGCCATGTCTATGAGAATACAAGACCAAAACTGGCTAGGGAGGCTGCCAGGAGCCCTACAGCAACAGTGAAGAGTAGCAGGAATCTCCAGCAAGTACTGAGTGTGTACTACATGTCACAACAACCTTCCATGGTCTCCATATGTCCTGCCTATAGGGTAGGGTTGGAAGATGGCAGAAGTTCCTCACACTAAACAATATCCAGGCCTGGTGAAAGTCTGAAAACAATACATCAGGTCTCCAAAAAGCAAGTGGGAAAATGTATTATGGTAATACAGGAGCACGTTTGTACTTTTTGGCCACAATTCTGACAGGTGTGTATAGCACAATATAACCACTGTACATCACCACAATAACACTACAACCACGGTGAAGCATGGTGATGATAGTGTCCTGCTTTGGGGTTGCTGTTCACAAGCTGTAGCCAAGTTAGAGGGGATTACAGTTCCAAACACTGGTCCCTTGTGACTCCAAAACTTTCTGCTGTCTGCCACATAGCTGTGGATGGTGAGGAATTCCACCTTTCCACACAACAATGGCCCAAACCATACATCCATATCAGCAAAAGGATGGCTTCACCAGAACACATGCAATGTTCTGCCCTGACCGAGTCAGAGCCCACACCTATGTCCAATAGTTTATATGCAGGGCAACCTGAAGAGGGCAGTGCACAGGGGACGCCCTTGCAATCTGACATAGTTGGAGGTGTTTTGCAAGGGAGAGTGTGCAAACATTGGCAAGTCAAGATGTGCCATGCTGATAGACACCTTCCCAAGAGGACTGCATGCTGTGATTAAATCAAAAGTTGCTTTAACAGAGTATTACTTTAAGGATGTGCACACTCATACAACCAGCCTATTGTACCTATTTTAGTTACCAGATGTTACTTGTAACTGATGTGTATGCTCTTCAGTTGGAGCGCATAGGTTATAATGTCATATGAAATGATGGCAATGCTATGACCTGATTTCTGAGGTCTCATGTGATATATCATGAAAACCTGGCATGTTAATAGGTGTGTGTACACTTACTATATCCACTGTAAGCTTGGAAAGTTGTTTGAGTAACTGGCATTGTTTTAAAATACATGTACTGCAGGTTATACAGTCTGCACCTTCAATTAGGACATTACTTAGTGGCACCAATCCACAGGCCAACCCAGTAATGTATCAGACAAACACAGGAGTTATGAGGAACAAACCAAACATATGAGCCATACAAACAGACATTCAGCAAAACCCTGTACATTTGGGGGGTATGTTCTGTAGGGTTTGCCACAGTGCTATACAGGTGAACAGCAATGATTTACATGGGTGCAGTGTGTGTGCTAAGTGAAGGGCCATCACCTACTAACACCACTCATGTATCCCAGAGGTGTATATTAGTAGTAATGGTAACAGGAAAGGCTTGCACTGCATGATGCAGAGGGTCCGTCCAGAGTGTGTATGTTATTGTCAGACTGTGTGTCGTGAATGCCCCCAGTCGGCTAATGTGAGGTCTGTGTAATGCCTTTCAGGCACCTGACCTGTGTGTGTGTGTGTGTGTGTGTGTGTGTGTGTGTGTGTGTGTGTGTACCAACAAACCTTATAGTGCCAGTAGTAATTTACATATATTGCTTTTCCCTCACAGGTGGATATGGTGGCTGTGGTCCCTCCCGTTCTGATACTGATGTCAGTGTCTCTGCAGAATTTGACCATGATGATACTCATATTGAGGCACAGGTGGGGTTGTCAGGGGCTGATACTGTGCCATCAGTAGGCATCCCACTATTGACAACCTCATCCCCACACACAGTCGCAATGCCCACACATACCCCATTACCAGTGGCCACAGATATTGGACAGTTGACAGGTGGTGGCATGGAATAGGCTACTATGGTGACTATGGCAAGTGAGGGTGCAGGCACTAGCCATAGCCAGAGTGCTGGTGAGGTCCCACACAGGCAGATGGGAAGGGATGCTCAGAGGAAGACTGCAGCCAGTCATGCCCTGTTTCAAGTGCCACAGCAGCAGTCACCAGATGCATGTTTCAGGCTGTTATGGGGTCAGAGGCAAGTAATGAACATAATACCAGACATAAATGCAGGGTCGTGGATGAGCACGTCCCTGGTGTCCGTGGCAATATAAACTCACTGCAGCCATCTGTGAGTATACTGAGGTCATGGACAGATGGAGGGGGGAGACTTTGCCACTCCTCAAACGTGGAATATCTGTGCTTGAGCATTTGGTAGATGCTGGCTAGCAGCCATGTAGCTGTAGGGCAGCACCACAATCAGCTGAGGGTCTACGTGGCTATACCAGCAGCACTACTGAAGGGGGTGTGCTGTCCATGCCATGACACAGCAGGCCATGGGCACATGATCCTGGGCGGTCCCAATAGGGACATGGATCCAGCAGGCAGCAGTCACCAGCGAGGAGTAGTACTGCATCTGGTGGTGCCGGTGATACCCTTGGCAGGCCCAGTTCCCATGTCCTTGATCAGAGACGGTGAACTGCGCATCCTGCCATGTATGGCCCACAGTTGTCGAAAATTCCCCTGTGTAGGGTGCCTACATGGCATGACTGTGTGCATACAAACACACACACATCACCATCAGAAAAGTCACCCACACACACACACACACACACACACACACACACACACACACACCCACACACCACCCCTGCACTGCCCATTAATGAACACCCCCCCCAAACAGACACACATGATGTCAACCGTGTGGCCTAGCCTAGGCTTCTGGCAAACCCACACAACACCCTGTGCATATAATGATACCTGTGCCACATCCATGCCATCCATACCATTGATGGAGGGACATGCTTATATGGGTCTGATGCACAGGGTGACTTTAGCAGAGTGTAGCTATTTAATGCTGTATAAGGTGCTGTCTTCTGGCACTTGGAATGGGTACACATCTGAGTGTGTGTGTGTACCTTTCAGCCATGATGCATTATTGGTGTTAGTAACACTAAGTGAATGTGTTCTTACATGCTGTATTCTGTTTGTGTTCCAGTTGTCTGTGTGTCAGCAGGATGTCGCCCTGCAGACATCACCAACAACGGGTACAGCAGTGTAGTAACACATCGACCAAGTCATTGTTGAGGTACAGCTGTATCTGTGCAAATTTCCCAGGTCTGCGTAACAGTTCTTGCATGAGGGGTTGTATCTCAGTCTATGGTGATTGACATCAGCTCTAGTATAGTGGACAATGGTATGTGTGGTGGATGGAACACACCTCAGATTGCTAACGCCCTCAATACCAGAGGATACTGTGTCAACCAAACACACAAAGAATACTGTTTACACACACACACATACACACACACACACACACACACACACACACACACACACACACACACACACACACACATGCACGCACAGGATCACAGTTGCCAGTGTTGTGTTAGGAACCCCTACCCATCAAGTTGTGGTACCACACTATTATGCGGTTATTGCAGGTGGCACAGGACTACTAGTGTGATGAGTGTTACAAGGTACCTGTAAGGTGAATAACATCACATGGCCTTGTGGGGTATGGCAATGGTGGCTGTACTGGGTGTGAGAGTACTCATAATAATGTCATAGACAAATCTACACACAACCACTGCTACACACACACACACACACACACACACACACACACACACACACACACACACACACACACACACTTGCCAGTACTGACATTAGCAGGCAACCTATCTTGTTATTCGTACCATACTATTCCATACTGTTGCACAAGGCTGAAGAGTGTCTACAGATACCATTATGGTTGATATGAACAGCGGACCTCATACAGTAGACTTAGGAATGTGTACTGTGTGTACCATGGCATAAACTGTGAATCCATGCCCATCCAAAGGATGTTATTCACACACAAACACAAAATACTCTTCTCTCACACACATTTGCCAGGGCTGAGATTAGAACCCCTACTTATTTATTTATTGTTACTACATTGTTACACATTGATCAAATGTGCCATGGAGGTTATGGGGTGATACTTGTCCAAAGGTACTTCTAAGGCGAGAGACATCACCAGGCCTTGCAAATTATGACAATGGGTGATATACTAGGTGAGAGAGGCCACAAAATACTGTGATCTACACATATACACACACACATTTGCCAGGACACGTATTTGAACCCCTAGCTATATGGCTATTGGCATTATAGTGTTATACCATTACTGCACACACCACAGAGCTTATACGTTGTGGAGTGTCCCAAGGTACCTATATAGTGAATAACATCTACAGCACTTGTACGGTATGGAAATGGTAGTTGTACTGGGTGAGACAGGCCACCAACTACTTTCACCCATGTTTACATACTCACACTTTCAGACACACTAACACACACACCACATTTGACAGTACTGAGATCCATGAGTTCAAAGAGTCATACGTGTGCACATGGAAAATGGCCATGGAGGCTTTACAAGGCTAGCCCATGGGAATACACTGGCATCATGCCACCTGACGATACTCCCCAGTGTGTCTACTGAGTATAGTCACTGGAGTGATCCCTAGGGTGGGTATTCTATTCCCCATCCACTCCTACTAATTTCTCTTGAAGAGGGCCAGTGATGTGCTTGGCTTGACATGTATGTGGCATCTCTTCCATAGTGTGGCCAGTCTCTGGGTTATGAGCCTGTCTCTACAGCATGCTCTGTTGATTGTGAGGATGGGGTTGAGGTGTCTGGGGTATGTTCTGTGGACAGATTGGTTTCCTCAGATGTAACATTCCTGACAGGGTTGGGTCAGACATGGCTGTGTATGTCAGGCAAAGATCACACCTAAGTTGCCAATATGAAACAGAAATTCATTGCAGTTGCTGGAGTCTGTACATATGCAGCAAGTGTGTAGTACCTAAGATCCTCTTTGTGAGGTACGTTTGCAGCCTCTCCTGTTATTGCTGGTGTCCAGTGGGGTACATGGCAAATGGGCCATAGTACACATTGACTGGCCTACTGAGGGGAGTGTACAGGGAAACACTGTCATAGGTTCATAGGTAGGTACTAGGCTATTGGCCCTAGGGCCTTTATAAGCCTAGTCAAAAAGGTACCCTAGCTTTCACCACCCAAGAAAATTATTTTCCTGTGCTCCTGTCGAGCAGAGCCACAGAAGTGATCCCCGGGGTGAATTTCCTATTTCCCATCCAATCATCAAGATTTTTCTTGAAGAGTGCTAATGAGGAGCTCTGTTTGACATAGATAGGTAGTCTGTTCCTGAGTATGGGAAGTCTCTGGGACAGGAATCTATCCCTCCAGCATGTTCTGTTTATTGTGGTGACAAGGTTTAGGTCCTTACAGGGTGTAGCTCAGAGGTATTGAGATTTCCTTAAGTGGAGCATGTACTTCCCGGATTCAACACCCTGAGTCAGGAGAAGTGACACATAAAAGGACTTTCAGAAGACTGTGGTTGTCACCATAGAGCTCACTGTCAACCAGTATTCATAGTTCCGTTATACCAACATCAGTGTTTAGTGGACTACCATCAATGTATTATTTTATGGGAACCATGTCATGCCCAAAGGGGATAGCGGCACATCATCTGGCATTAAGCTTACATCCGGGGTTCTGACAACAGTCATAGGTCTCAGAGAGGCCTTTGTGAAAGATGTCAACCACATGTGGGGAGGTAATAATAGCACCCACCTTGTAGTCATCTGCAAACATTTGTCAGCCTTTGTATTGGGTTGGTCCTCAGAGGTGTGGATCCCAAACATGAGGGAACCCAGGTCCACAACCTGTGAGACCCCAGTTGTGACAGTTCAACAGTCAGACATGGAGTCCATTGCTTTCACACTGTGGGTTCTATCTGTGAGCCGGTTTGCAGGCCACCAACTGATGTAGGTGTGGCTGCCTACCTGAGTGTGTTTTTGTATGATTCCTGACTGAGTGATATCCAGGGATTAGATGGGCAGCCTATCTTGTTATCCATTCCATAATGTCACATAGTTATTGCATATGGCACAATACTTGCATATGACACAATGCTTATAGAGCTGCAGAGTGTCTACAGGTCCCTCTACAGTGGATGACAACTGTAGGTCATGTAATGTGGACACTGGGACATGTACTGGGTGGGCAACAGCAAAAATTAGCAAAACCCACCCCCCAATGGATATAATTCTCACACAAACACAACAACCCCTCCACAGGATACTGTTCATACACACACACACACACACACACACACACACACACACACACACACACACACACACACACACACACACACTTGCCCAGACTGAGATTAGAACCCCTGCCTATCTATTTATTGCTACTACAGTGTTACACATTTATCTCACACTGCACAGAGCTTATAGGGTGAAGGTTGTCCACAGGTACTACTAAGGTGAGGAACATCACCAGCTCTTGTAAGGTATGGCAATGGGTGATGCACTGGGTGGGAGAGGCCACAAAATACTTTAAACTACACATATACACACTTACACAGACACATTTGCCAAAACTCTGATTAAAACTCCTACAATTAGTTATTTGTACTATAGTGTTACGCAGTTATCGCACACACCACAGAGCTTAAAGGGCTGAGGCCTGATAAAAGGGACTTCTAAGGTGACTGATATCCGCAGGACTGCTAAAGTAGGGAAAGATGAAGTGTACTGGGTTTGAATGGACCCAAAAGCTTTAACATGTAAACACACACACACACACACACACACACACACGCTTTTACATTTGCCAGGACTGAGATTAGAACTCCTACCTAACTAGTTATCTGTACTATAGTGTTGCATAGTTATTGCACATGCCACACAGCTTATGGGGCTGAGGCTTGATGAAAAGGACTTCTAAGGTGACTGATATCTGCAGGACTGCTAAAGTAGGGAAAGGGGAAGTGTACTGGGTTTGAATGGACCCAAAAGCTATCACTTGTAAACACACACACTTTTACATTTGCCAGGACTGAGATTAGAACTCCTACCCAACTAGTTATCTGTACTATAGTGTTACGCAGTTATCACATGCACCACAGAGCTTATGGAGTTGAAGCTTGATGAAAGGGACTTCTGAGGTGACTGATATCTGCGGGACTGCTAAAGTAAGGAAAGGGGAAATGTACTGGGCTTGAATGGACCCAAAAGCTTTAACTTCTAAACACACACACACACACACACCCACACACACACACACACACACACACACACACTGTTACATTTGCCAGGACTGAGATTAGAATACCTACCTAACTAGTTATTTGTACTATAGTGTTGCACAGTTATCGCATATGCCACAGAGCGTATAGGGCTGAGGCTTAACGAAAGGGACTTCAGGACTGCTAAAGTAGGGCAATGGGAAGTGCAATGGGTGGGGAAGGCCTGTTCATTCCTAAATCCTACTGACATTTCTCTAAGTGTATGATCATGCCCAGTGTGACCTTCTATTGTACATGTGAGACTCCATTACAAGGATTGTTGTACTCCAGTCCGGTTTGTTTTGTGCTATAGCCATGCCTCTCAACGTGTTGGTGCAGGATATCTGGAGATAGCCTATCAAAATGGGGAGACAATGGGCCATCTGGTGATTGTGACTATTTCTCTCAGTAATGTATGGGTTTCTAGGGTTACAGTGCTTGTTTTAGCAGACATCTGACATATATGCCGATTGATATTGTCATGTATTGTTTCAGTACCCTGTGACATACCTCCTCAGATCATCACAGTAATTTATTAGAGGAATATAGAATGGATGATGCACACACCAAAATTATGGGCCAAATGCTAAGCATTCTTGCACAATCCAGCCTGTTGAGAGGTGTGCCTAAGAGCAATTGACTGCTGCAGATGTGAAAACAGTCTAGCACCTTGGTGATATATTACAATGGTGGAATCTCTGTGCATTTCTGTTCTGACCTGGTCTGATTTCCAGTCCACAGTTGGGTAATACAAGTCAGACAGGACCAAGGTGACAGGCCAACTCTGGATAGATTTGTAGGGGATAAGATGTGTGTGTGGGGGATGTCCTGGGTTAGATATGTTTGCCTTTAGCTACCAGTACTTTGCATAGGGGTCTTCTCAAAGGTTGACTGCACTTGGAGGGTCTTGTGTGTGTCAGACTGTTTGACCAGCCTGGAGGTGTGTGTGTGTGTCTCACATAAATGTATGGCCCACCTCATTTTGTTTGGATGGCCACATTTTGGGATCAGGATGTTGCATAGGATGAGTGATCAGGGAAGGGTGTGTTACTCCCCATGGCTGTGGGCCAGGGTTCTGTGGGTGCAGACATGTTGCCATCTTCCAGGGTTAGGACTGCCTGCAATGAATGCACTCCCATGTTTAGACTCCTAGCCGTGCCTGTAGACTGTGCTGAGTATCACAGAATGTCCAAATTCATGACTGATATATCTTGGCTATTCAAACAAGTGTGGTTTTCAAGGAAAAGTGTTTTGCAAGTCACTCACGGTTGAAGTCAGATATTACTGACAGTTGACATTGCAGTTTCAGACTTTGTACCCATCAGACATTCCATGCTACTACAATCATTCCATCAACTTTATAACATTATTAGAGCAGTATTTCAAAGGTGTTCTCTTTGGATCTTTTTCACCCCATTATTCATGGCTTTGTCCAGATTTCTGGCTCTTTGACACTTGCAGGTTTTCTCTTAGCAGTTAGCAGCATGGCCTTTCTTTGCATTTTGTAGACTGTGTTATGTTGGTGTTTTGGACCCCATGACACTCCCTAACAGGGCACTGTGGGTGAGGCATGGGCATTTGCCACAGGGCTGTAGGCCAGGTGTGACAAATGCAGGCCATCTGTAGCAAGGCAGTGCATTCTGATTATCATATGTTTCCAGCCTGCCGGCAGTGGACAACCCTGGGATGGCACTAGTAAGTTGACTGTGGGTGTTACTGGCAATTGCTTTCTGTTTGTGTTGAGCCATCACTCTAGTTGACAGCTGGATGCTGCTTAAGGCTAGGGACATGCTACTGCATTTCTATGGGACTATGGGGGGGGGGTGATACATCTGTACACAATACACATTTGCAGAGACTGTGCTGATATTTGCTTAACATTTAGCATAGTGGTGTGCTCTATCTTTGAGACTACAGGCATAACAGTATCGACCACAGGTCAGATTGTTCTGGCATAAACATTTGTAGTTTCAGACTTCTTACCTTTCAAAGCCATACTGTCACTGCCAGACCTGCTGTGATATCGCTGTGGGAAAGTATGTAGGTGGGGATTTCATGGATGTCATCATGTGGGGGCCTTTTACAGACAGTTTTGTATGGCCTTCAACAGCTGACCTGCTTCGTGAGGTTGGGGGTGAGTATGGGACCCCCCCAGTTTGACATCCATGCATTTGACCTATGACCCCCCCAGTTATTTGGCTTACCAACTATACTGCAGTGGTATTTGTCAACTAGGGTGGTACTGCATAGTGTGGGTAGTCCAGTACTGGGAATACATTTCCTGCTGTCCCACAGAGCTGTCAGCTGTCTGCTGCTATCCCAGTAAGCCACCCCATTCCCTTGCATGCTTGAATCAATACCAAAGATATGCTATCAGAACATTCCACTCCATTAATTTATTTTAAGGAGAATGACTTACTTTGTGCCTGAGGCTGTTGTAAGGATGGTGCTTGAGGGCTGACTATGTCAGATGCATGCAGTACACTGCTTACACATGGTAAGGTATAGGTAGTTTGATGTTTGGCATCCATTTCACTGTGTGTGCAAGTCAGAGAAAGAGAGAGAGAGCAGTCCCTCGGGCCCTACAGTGTCATTCTATGTGCTATGCGTTACCTCTTTGCCAAGGACAGGGTATACAGGGCACGTCTCCATCTGCCTACAGGGTCAGGCTCAGGATGGTCCTCCTCTGAGTCCCACTGTGCCTGTGGAGACCTTGGCAATGGTGGGGGGCTGTGTGGCCCTTCCCCATTTTGTTCCTGCTGCAGTTGTTTCCGGAAGATCATATTGTGTAGCATGGCGCATAAACTATTAACATGTGTGCACATGTGGCTGGAGAGTACTGCAAGCCTCCACCTGATATGTTAAGGCAATGGAACTGTGACTTGAGCATCCCAAACACATGCTCTATAATGATCCTGGTTTGTGCGTGTGCCTCATTATGGCGTTTGGTGTGTGTGCATTTCTGATGGGTGTCATCAGCCATGGCTCCAATGCGTAGCCAGCATCCCCCACCAGATGGCCATATGGGATGTCTCCACTGGCAAGCATCCAGTACAGCTGTGACGAATGCCAGATGTGAGAGTCATGATAGCTTCCAGGGCTGCCAGCACACACATTCATGATAATGCCCTGGCCATCGCACATGATCTGGCAGTTGATGGAGTTTAACCCCTTACCGTTTAGGTAGACCCTACCCTGGTCACCGAGTGGTGCTTTGATGTGGATGTGCATGCAGTCTATGGCACCTAGTACCTCCGGGTATAGTGCTACATGGTGGAAGAGATGCATATTGCTGGTCCTCTCCTCACGGGTGTTGGAGAAGTAAATGTGCTCAGCGGCATGTGGTCGTATGGCATCCAGAAACTGGTGGAGTATCCTGGACGCAGACGCCTGTGAGAACCCATGATATCCCCAGTTGGTCTTTGGGAAATGCCTGTAACTAGTATTCTTAAGGCTACATATACCTTGGTATCCACTGGGATGGGTTTCCTTCTGTTGGTTCTGGGTCTGAGGCGACGCCGGCACAGCTCAACACGTTGCTGAAGTATGTCCCAGTCCACCCTGTAGTGCTCTACTATCTCCAGATCATGTAGCCCCTGGTTGGTTACCCTGGGTCTGAACACTCTTCTTCTTCTCCTCGGTCTGAGTTGGTTGTCAGCATTAACCTCCTCACCCCCCTCAGTCTCTAGCACAGACTGATAGATCAAAGCAACAGCAGCCCCTAACATGTTTTGTTAGTTTTGGCAGTTTAAAATTCCCCCAAATGTGTACACCAGTGGTGTAGAGTTTGTGGGAAAAAACAGACTGAAAGGTGTTTGCATAGTTTATAGTAGTGTGCTGGGCTGCTGCCTGTGTAATTGGCCAATTCTGATACATTCCACCTGCCAGTTATAGTAGTTCTCCTTGATTGCCTTCCTTCTGCTGTTTCCCCTTCCCAATTCCTCCCAGTTTAAGCCCCGATGCGCTCCATGCATACCCGGTGCTCAATTGTAAACAGTTCTTCTATTTTTTTTTTTTAGGCCTGGTGAGCGCCTCGCACACCCGTTTAGCTAAAGTAAACACTTTTAAGCAGAACTGGCCCTCTCCTGGATGCGAACACACTCTGCATTTCATGGAATAAGACAATACAGCCTCAGACACACACCCTTCCTTAGCTGTGCTTAGCTAAGGGCAAACACAGGCCACTGAGCTCCAATGTGCTTACAGCAATCATGACACACCCCTTTTTTCCATGTTAGCTGCTCCTCCTGTCTACACTGTGGTGTTAGAGCACCTACACGGTTAGGTGAGGTATAAATCCCCTGATTTGCATACACCACTGCCTTACTCCATAGTTACCACACTTAGACTGGGCCTTTCCCCTTAGCAACCACTATTCCCTGGTATTGTTTTCATTCTGCATGCCATTGACTATAATGGCAAAATGCAGACTTGTGTAAAAATTGATTTTTCCCCCTTTTTTATTTTTGGCACGGTCCCGTTTGCTTAAAAGGCTGAGATTGGCCAAAAAAAAAAAAATAATAAAACGTTTTATTTTAAGAAATTAAAACAATTTATCATGCCAATGGCCATATATTTGGCCATTGGCATGCCTACTAAATACAATACATGCTTTATTTCAAGCTGTCATGCCTCCATTTTCTAATTTGCAGAAATATGTTCAGTTAGTAACTGAACACATTTCTGCTTCTTACACTATTCCTGCATGGATATCTGCCTGTTTGCTGAATCGCTAATTCACCTCATTTGCATGGTTTTCACCAGCAAATGAGGTAATTGGCATTAGGCAGTGGTGTCCATGTAGGAATAGTGTAGGAGTGCTCATGCATGTCCTGGGAGCTCTTTGCTGAATCACTCGGTGGCCATGTTCCGTGCAGCAGCTGCCGCACTATTCCTGCACTCCGTGTAGGGTTTAATGAATCCAGGGGAGTGATTATTACATACATAATTTAAGTAAGGAAGAAAAGCTTTTATTGGATCAGCTTATTAAAACAGTATGATTATGGTTATGAAAATGGCTGGAGAGGCACTGTTATTATGGACACTACTGACTACGTTGCTCATATCTTTCAACTATTAAATGATGGAGAATAATACAGCATTGCACCCAAAAATGAAAATATGTCGGCACACAAAAAATGGATATTTTGTTAGAGGAAAATTTATTTCAAAAGTATATAACACATGTTGTGTTTAAATTTCTTAAGAGTAGTTGAACCAATAATTCCCACCATTTTTGGGATCACTAAAATTCCAAAAATATCAACAATGCCCATCATTTTGACCCTTAGTATCTGCCCAAGGGTCTAAGACATATTCACTTGGGATTTTAAAGACTGGAAGCTAAAAGGTTTTATGATCTAGTCCATCATGTACTAATGCTTTCATGGCATTTCCTAAGCAAAATTAAATCTGATTATGTACGATGATGGATTCATTATGGTTACCATACATAGTTCATTTATTTTCTGTGATTCTGTATGAGACAGGTTTAACTTGCTTTCATGAAGCATTACTTAAGCAGAGTTGACAACTATGGACATTAAATTAATAATGGATATCATGGCTATAATACCAAACAATACCCTCAGCAGCTTCACAGCAGTTATTCCAGTAAATAATTAGTCCAGTGAACAGTCCAGTATACAAGTATACAGGTTGGATATATCCAGTACACAGTACTTGGGATCCAATAAAATGTTTAATAAAAGATAGGTAAGCGCTTTCACAAATAAAACATTTGCTTCATCAGACCTTCACAGAAATAAAACTACATCCTCATTAAATACACAGGTAATTTTGAACCAACCAATCATCTACTAGACGCTCAGTACTTACCTATCTCTCAAAGTTAATCATTTAATTACCAGAGAAAAAAATAGTATGTAAAAGAAAACATTAAAGAAAAAAAAGAGTATATACTCAAAATGCATATTAGTAACAGAAACAAGTAGTATCAAAACACATTTAAAAATAGGTTTAAAAATACCTACACATCAATTTCATTAAAAAACATAATTACTTCCTAAGTCTTCTATTCTTAAGTTTAGGTGCAATTGTAATCTGGTCATTAAGACCCATTCCCAAATGTGCTCTAAGTCTAATGATCCATATAAGCTCTCTTTCATCAGTAATATTAGATATATTTCCTAACCCAACATCACTATTTACAACCTCTAGAACATTAAATTTAAATTGGTGGTCCAATCCCATCTCCAGTATGTGTTTCGCTATGGCACTATATGTATGTCCCTTTGTCATACAATACATATGGTCCCTTATGTGCTCCCTAAGGCACCTATTTGTCTTTCCTATGTAAAATGATTGACATGCTAGACATCGGGAAAGGTATACCAAATTTCTAGCATTACAATCAGCATTTACCTTGATGTCATATCTCACCCCTGTATCTGGGTGTTCAAAACTGGTTCCTTCAAACACATACTCACAAAAGTTGCAAGATCCGCATCTTACTGTCCCTTCTCCCTGCACTTGCTGTACCTTTGGTTCAGCTGTCCTACAATAACATAACGTCTGCTTTAAATTTCTAGTGATCTTATAAATCATATGTGGTCTATCTCCCACCAACCTGGAAGTCTGGTTGTCCAAATGCAACACATGCCAATTCCTTTCTAGAAAACTTTTCAAATCTTTATTGTCTCTGGTATATGTAAAGTATAAGGAATCTTATTCATAGAGCTACCCCGTTTTACTTGCAGGTTATTACACCTAGAATAACAGGGTTTAGCTCTATCTTTCCTATGATGTTTAACATCTGAACAGACTTCCTGTATATCCTTCTTATTATAACCCAATCCCAGCGAACTTCAAGATTGAGTTATTGAGTTTTTGAACAGTAGTAATGAATTCTTGAAGTTCACTGGGAAATACTCTAATAGTGTCATAGAGTTTTTAGATATTAAAATAAGCACTGATGATAGTGGGCATCTCCACACTGATTGATATAAGAAGGAATGCTATAGGGCAGCATATTCCACCCTCAATACTTGTTCAAAAATATTATCAGAGGTCAAGCCATAAGAAGCTCGAGATTTGCGGATAGGGACACTGAATTTGGAAAAGAATTGGATCAACTCCAAAATGATTTTGTGAACAGGGGTTATAATTATATTTCCAATGAAATTAATGTGTAGGTATTTTTAAACCTATTTTTAAATGTATTTTGATACTACTTGTTTCTGTTACTAATATGCATTTTGAGTATATACTCTTTTTTTATTTTAATGTTTTCTTTTACATACTATTTTTTCTCTGGTAATTAAATGGTTAACTTTGAGAGATAGGCAAGTACTGAGCTTCTAGTAGATGACTGGTTGGTTCAAAATTACCTGTGTATTTAATGAGGATGTAGTTTTATTTCTGTGAAGGTCTGATGAAGCAAATGTTTTATTTGTGAAAGCACTTAACTATCTTGTATTAAACATTTTATTGGATCCCACTACTGTGTACTGGATATATCCAACCTGTATACTTGTATACTGGACTGTTCACTGGACTAACTATTTACTGGAATAACTGCCTTGAAGCTGCTGAGGCTATTGTTTGGTGTTATTTACTTGATTTTTGTACAGATCAGCAGCATCTTTCAGTGTGGATTTTTGTTTTCTACTTGTTTCTTGTAACATGGATATAATATTAAAATAATTATGTACTCTGAAAGGGAATATTTCAAGCAAATAAGTGGCATGACCATGGAAGTCTCTTCTGCCCGTATGTATGCAAATGTAGTTATTTTGCACTGTGAGCAAAACAAAAGTTATGTTCTTGCTATTCAAAAAGTGTTGTCTGTTTCCATCTGGTTGAACCTATGGGTTATCATATAAAACTTGGATCCAAGGCCATCCATTCCAAAAGACTACAACTATGAATCTCCTCTTCCTCTACCCATAATAAGTTGCTCCCCTCCATTTACCTCTGACTGAGATTGCCCCACCCACAGATATGAAACTTAAAGTAAACAATTACTCTAGGATCTTAATTAGGACCCTAAGACTGAATTGGGAAAAACCCCAACAGCTCAACCACCTGCTTCCTTGATCCAAACAAATGGAAAAGGGGGGGGGGGGAAGGAAGGATGGAAACATACATGGATCTGTCATTGTAGTATGTACATGTTTGTACCCAATGTTTTCTTTTCTATCCAGCTTCAACCAATGAGCCAGAATCTCCAACCACATACCATCCCAGGGAAACCCTAGGAGAGAGCATTCTGGAGAATGGTGGAACGAGAGGTGGCCCTAGACCTTGAAGGTACATCCAATTTGTAATGGGACACAAATGTGTGAAGACTAACCCACATAGGAGCAGCACAAATATCATCAATAGAAGCTCTGACAAAAAAGGCTACAGGAGTAGCCATTGCTCTAGTAGAATGACCATTAGGTTTTGTCAGCAAAGAGCTTCCTTACAAATTACACCCACATGAAATGCAATCAGACAGCCACTTGGAGAGGGTTATTTTCGAGACTGGCTTGCCCGGCTGGGCCTTAGAAAGAGAGACAAAAAGTTGTTCAAATTTCCTGAAGGTTTTGGTCCTGTCCGGAGAGAATCTCAATTGTCTATGAACATTTAGATAGTGTAGCAAATATTTCCCTTTATTAGATAAGTTCAGGAACAACAGAGATAAATGAATAAGTTGATTCAAAGCAGACTCTGATACTGCCTTAGGCAAAAAAGGAGGGATTGGTCCTAAGAAAAATCCTATCCCAATGGAACATCAAATATGGAGGTACCGAGGAAAAAAATCAGCAGCTCTGAAACCCATCTAGCAGACATAACAGCTGCTAGGAAAATGGCCTTCCAAGATATTAATTTCAAGGAAACAGTGGTAGATGGCTCAAACTGAAGGCCAGATAAGACATGCAGCATGAATGGTAGATCCTTTGGAGGAATGGGATCCTGAATGGGAGGTTGTAATAAAAAAAGTACCTCTCAGGAAAGCCATAGAAATCTGCAAAGCAGGCAGGTGAACCTTGACAGCAGAGTAATTCAACCTTACTGAAAAAGGTCAGCCAGAAAATCAAGCCTCAAGAGGGGCTGAAACATTGTCTAAGCCTTTGAACAAACCCAAATAGCAAAATGCCTCCATTCTCTAATGTAGATTTTCTGTGTAGAAGGTTTCTGGGAAGATGATAAAATATTAACAACTCTGTCAGAGAGCTTGGGATCGCTAGTCATGGTGGGAATTAGAGGAACCATGCGGTCTATTTGAGAGAAAGAAGACTGGGTGGGGAATCCAAGGAAGGTATCGAAGATGAGCCCAAAGGAAAGGGAACTGCACTTATAAGGGCCAGAACAGAGCAATGAGGATTACAGTTGCTCTGTAACAGGTGGCTTTCTGAAGAAATTTTATCATGATGGGAGTAGGCAGATATGCATATAGGTGACCTGGGGCCAAGCGTATAGAAATGCAGAAAAGCGTTCCTCAGTGACTGTCGCACAGGAGAAGCCAGAACATAAAAGCTGCTGCACATCATGTTGGATGGGGTGGCAAAGAGCTTGCATCAAGGAATGCTCCAGTGCCAAAAGATCCAGGCTGCTACCTCTGGATTGAGAAACCAATCATGAGGAAGAAGAATGTTCCTGCTTAAACTGTCTGCTAAGATGTTAGACTTCTGAGGGATATACGCTGCTATCAGAAACCGCTGAGGGAGATCACCCACTCACACCCTCTCATGGCTTCCCATCACAGAGGATAAGACCGAGTTCCCTCTGGTTACTCAGATACCAAACCACACACATACTCTCTGCTTGAATCGGGATCACACCCTTGGGTTGAAGATCTGAAATGCCTGCAATACTACAAGGACTGCTCTCATCTCCAGTAGACTGATGTGAGGTTGTCCTTGAAGTTGACCATGTTTCCTGAACCTGCCACCCCCATCCCAGAAGGGAGGTGTCCATAGTAACCACGGCCTGATGTTGGGGAAGAACAAATGTCTCCAGGTGGAGAACAGGGGAGATTCCAACCACCATCTGATCTGGGCCTGACAGACATTTGTCATGATGATGGCAAGTTCACTGGATGTGTTACGTACAACTACTGGGTTGCTAACATCGACTGGAGTATCCTCATATGGTACCTTGCCAGGGGCACAAGGCAAACACATGTTGCCATGTGACCCAACAATCTCAGTATGCTGGGGGATTGTGAATGTAAAGCACCTCTGTGTGCTGAGAGCTCACCCTGTCTACAGGAAGTTTTGCTGTTTCAGACACTGTATCCAAATAGCATCCTATGAACTCCGATACTTGAATAGGCTGTAGACTGGATTTTTTGTGATTTACAGTGATCCCCAAGGGCTGTTACAACTGAAGTAAGAAGTCTAGTGTCTTAACCAATGATGCCATCATGGAGGTGGTGTGCAGCCAATTGTACATGTACAGAAAGACCCTGCAACCTGAGTTAAGCTGCTATAACTGCTATCCTCCTGGTAAACACCCAGGAGGGCAGTGGTGTTACCCAAGGGCAGCGGTCTGAACTGATAATGACTGTCTCACAGCCGAAAGCACAGAAGTCTCCTAGACCACCTTGCAATGTTTATATGATGGTAAGCATACTTGAGATCTACCGAGCACATCCAGTCATCCTTCCTCAGCAGAGGCAGAATGGACTGCACTGTGACCATCTGGAAATTGGTCAACTTCACATAAATGTTCATCTTGCTCAGATCCAGTATTGGTCGTAGGTCCTTGTTCTTATTTAGCACCAAAAGGAACCCAGAATAGACCCCTGGATCTTCCTTGGTCTGGTAGGACCTCTTGGATGACTTGATTAGTCAGCAGCCTCTGAGTCTTGGTTACTGCATCTCTTCTCTGAAAGGGTGGAACATCTGGAACGGACTTGGAATTTTCACTTGAAAATAAAAATGAGATTGTATAGCCTCTGGATATGACTCTTAACATCCATGTGACTGATATTATGGCCTCCCAAGCTTTGGGTGGAGAGCCAAGTGATCTCTGATTGCCCCCAGAGTAGGGCAGTTGTGTAACCCTTAAGGTACACTGAAAAGGCCTCCTGGAGAAAGCTCAACAGAAGTACTGGTTTTGCTGACAACCTCTGCTATCTGGGTGGCATCCATTCTGGTTGCCCTCTCCCACCACCACCACCACAAAGGGCACCCTCATCAGAGCATCCTGAAAAGGCTGCTCTAATTTCCGAAAAAAGAGGCACTTGCCCCCCTTTTGGTTTCTAAAGGATGACTGCTGAGAGGTGGCAAACAGTACTCTGACAGTAGAGTCCTTCCATCCTGTTCACTCCTGGTTAAAGTGTCTGACTTTTGAGCCAAAAAGAGAGGAACTGTTGAAAGGAGTATTGACAAAGGACATCTTAAAGCAGTCCACAAAATTACATAATTGCATCAAGTGTGCTGGTGCATGGCAATGTCGGTGCATGCAGCTTGAGACTTGCCGTCGGCCACATTGGACAGCAGGTGCATAGACACAGTGGAAATAGACTGAATGATCGACAACTGTGCCTCCACAGTCCTTTCAATGACATTTAAGGCAGAGGTTGATGCTAGTCATCTGGAGCCAACACCCTTGGAATCCCAGGAACTCATGGAGTTGCCAGCCTCCAGAACCAAACCAACCTGCCCCTAGCTAGGCTCAGAGGAAAAGAACTCGACCCATGAAACCTGGCCCCAAATTTTGGTTTTGGGGTGCACTCGGCTTTGACACCACTGGAGTTGAGAATGCCAAGGTGCCTGAAGCAAACAAGCCATCAGCTTGGACCGTGATGGAGGCAAGGTAACCTTATCCACAAGCTTCAGAGCCAAAGAGCCTGAGGAAGGAAAATCAACTAGTGGAGTTGAACCCTCAGGTACTGAAGCCAAGGCGAAGGGGATAAATCCTAGGTGAATCTGGGCCTGCACGGAAGTCCCCATCAGTTGCTCCAAATCCAAATGTTCAAAACTCCCAATCAAGCAGACAGACCGAGCTGATGAGGCCACTGATGAGGGTTTGGAAGCCCGTTGGTCAATAGCTGGATCTGCTAATTAATTGGAATTGAGCCACAGAGGGCCAGATTCAAGGTGAAAAGGAAGAGGATTCAGGTGACAACTCCCTTGGAGTAACAGGAGAAAAAGGAGAATGGACCCTAACTGAACTTCCCCCTTAACAAAGAAGGGACTGGGCATGCTCAGCAGAGGACGGAGAGATTTCCCTGAAGTTGGAACCAAGGGATATTGGCTCCAAGAAGAAGGAACTGATCCTGGTGCTGGAGTAGCCGTAGGAGCTGAAGGTCAGTGGATCTTTGGATCTAGCTAATCAGAATGAGGGGAAGCTGCTCATTTGTGGTCCCCCTCGTCTTTCTCTTGAACCTTGGAACTCTCCTTACTCTAACTCAGCTTCTTGTCAAGCTTCTTAAATGAAGAAGAATTGGAAGCCACAGAATCTCCAGAGGGCAACAAGCCCTTCATCATCAACTTAGCCTGGCACTCATTCCCAGCCTGGGTACTGAAACCAGCAGAGATGGATCACTCTTCATCTGGGTGTGAGGCACTGAAGCAATAAACGCACAAATTGTGCACATCTTGCGATGGCAATTTACGGCCACACAACACACATTTTTTAAACCCCTTTTTCTTATCCATCATGAAGGAATAAACATACCAGCTGTCTAAAGACACCAAAAAAAAAAGAGAAATGTTTTAGTTGCTTTGTGTGTGCCTGACACCTAACTACCTAGCGTACAACACCTTCAATCCAGAAAAAAAAGCACTTTAAAGGAACTTTTTTTTTTTACAGATAAAGAGTCAGAAAGGGCAGGAAAGCCACACTAGAACACTGCCACTCAAAAAAATCCCTACAAACACTGATCTAACCCTAACTTCACCCAACACAGCCTACAAAGGGTACTGGAAAAGAGATTTAGTAAAATGCAAAAACACACACAGAATTCAAAGAATAGAGATGTTGCAATACGGAGCTCACCATCAGTTTGCAGTAACAGGGGGCAATCAAGATCTGAGGTTGACAGTACGGGGCAAGGTGTTAGGCATGGAAGAAGTGGAGCTTTTTTCAGATATTTGTTTATTTTGGATAGGATCTAGTCATTTGTTGAATGAATTTATAATTTTTATTAATGAGTGAACTACATTTTTGAAATTTAGATTTAGTGCCTCTATAACACTTATTAATAATTTTGATGCAGCTTTAATAAAAATATGGAAGACATTTGTTTCAAATATTTACTGGAAAAAAAAATCTCCAGTGGCTCTTTACATTTCTGTAGTAATCCTCCCCTTAAACAAAAAAGAAATATGGTTATTGGGCAGATAAGGCTATCAAGAAATGTTTCAGATAAAAAGATATTTCTTGATCAGTTACAGATAGTGAAGATAGTGAGTAAGATGTTCTTACAATAACAGACACAATAGGTGCTCACCCTTACTGGGGAGAGATCTTATCGTAACAGTAACAGTAACAACAACACTGACATTAACGCACAAAACAACTATGACAGGGATATGGTATTAAGCTTTAATGCAGATACTAATAGAATAAAAAATACAACAAAGAAATGTTATTTAATTACTTATTATAGAGAAGTTGGAAATATATTAAGAGAAAGACCAGTATTTTTTACAAGAGGCACATGAATTAAAAACAGAAGTTAGAAAGGCAAAAAGTTCCTACCAGTATGAACAAGAGAGGTGGAACATAAGTGTGGAATGTGCAATCTACACCTTTAAGTTATGTACTTACCATAACTTGGCATCTGTGTTGTTCATTCTCATTCTGATTCACACATGGGTCTCAGAACCGATCCTCGGATCTGCATTCAAGGTGGATTCTGCAAATCTTTGTAAACTTGACAGGAACAGATAGAGGTTGGTGAAGTATAGACCACTGCACAGCCAAGGTCCACTGGAGAACATGCATAGAGAACCTTGCCAAGGGAACTAATGTTCTAGCAGCTGCCACAGATCCAAGAGCTTGATGAACAAGCCTGGGGGAAGGAGAAGGAAGAGTTAGTAGAGTCTGGACTTGGTTTCTCAGGGTGACTATCCAATGTAGGGGCAACAATTCTATTTAGGTAACTGTGTCAGCTGAGGTCCAATAAACTCCAAGGACTGAGTTGGTATTGGTTGTGAGGTCCTGATTTACTGTGATGCTTAGGAGATCCGAGATCTGGAACAGATAATATCTGGCATGAAAGAGTTGATGCCTGGTTGGGGCATTTAGGAGCTAGTCGTCCAGATACATTTACACCCGAAATCCTTACAGTCTGAGAAGAGTTGCAACCACTGCTATTCATTTGGAAAACACCCTGGGGGCTGTGGTGGGCAGGGCTCAGAATTGCTAGTGACTGGCGCCCAGCCTGAAGTGCAAATGTCTCCTGGAGTGCCTGTGTATTTTGATGTGATAGTAAGTGTCCTTTAAGTCCACAGAGCACATCCAATCTTCCCTCCTTAACAAAGGAAGGATAGACTGTACTGTAACAATCCAAAACTTTGCTTTCTTTATGTACAAGTTCAGTCTGCTTAGGTCCAAGATTGGCCTTAGGTCCCTGGTCTTCTTTGACACTAAAAAAAAGCGGGAGTAAGTTCCGGATCCTCTCTATTTGGTTGGGACCTCTTGGATGACACTTTTTGCAGTAACTTTTGAATTTCTATGACTGCCAACTTCCTCTGACTGGGTGGAATATTGGGAAGTGTCTTTTGTGCTCTTGGGGGTATAAGGGAAAAGTGAATATTATAGCTTCCTGCTATAATGGTTTGCATGCAAACATGTTTTGTTACTTGGTCCCAGGTGTTTGAGTGCACAGAAAAACAGCCCATGACTGCCCCAGGGCAGAGCAGCCGGGCAATGCTTCAGAAGCACTGATATGGCTCATCAGAAAAGGGTTCCCTGAAGCCCTGATTTTGCAGACCCCCCCTCTGCCTCTGGAGCAGCATTTCCCATTAAAGCCCCTCCTCTGCCTTTGGAGGGAAACTCTCCACGTTGGTCAGTGAAAGACTCAACACTTATGGAACCAAATTTTCTTGGCCTCTCTCTAATTCCTGGAATAGGTCCACTGAGGAGTGGAAAAGTTGATCCCTACAGCAGACAAGGTCTTGCCCTCTTTCTCGCTTGTGGGTCAGGATGTCTTTAACTGACAGTCCAAATAAGGAGGAACCATCACAGGGAGCATTGACAAAAGACACCTTAAAGGGCTCTGCGAAGTCACAAAGCCTCATCCATGCATGTCTGTGTAGGGTGATGCCAGTGCCAGTCGTCCATGAGGTACCCTCCACTGACTGAGAGATAAGCTTCATGGACAAATTAGCAAGGGAAGAAAGAGTGGGCAGCCTTGGAGAAATCTTTCCAAATTCCTCTTTTGGCATGGTCTGACAACAACTCTGAGAGCTCCTTGACCAGGTCTCTCTACAGTCGAGTAAAATTGGCCAAGTAGTTAAGCGCTCTCAGTGTGAAAGTGGCTGAAGCATAGACGTGGTTGACAAACCTGTCCATCGCTCTAGATTCTCTGTTCTGCTGATGGACTATAGAGCTTTGCTCAGCTAGTTCTTTCTTAGTGGTGGCTGACACCTCCATAGTATCATACCTTGGACCAGAAGGAACAATCTGCAGGTGGAGAAAGAATTCTGTCAAACCATTTAGGCACAGGCTCTATAGTGTCTGAATCCCTCTATGCCTGGTGTGCCACCAAATTTATGAGGGGGTCCGCCGGGGTGGGGTGGGGTGGGTGGTCACCCAAGATGTAGACAGGCCCATCCTGAAGGCCTTCAGAAATATGGACTCCTCAGAGGGAGGATCTTGGGATGACCAAATACCTCTTTTGTTTCAGAATTTCCAAAATGTCTGCAAAGGAGACATCCTCTGGTGGTGATTTTGGAGATCCTTTCCCTTCATCAAAGTCAGTATCTTCGGTGAGAAACTCCATGGGGGAGTCTAAGTGCTTCCTTCTGCACTTCCTCTTCTGAGGCACCTTCTCTATGGGATGTTCAGGGGAGGCATCTGAAGAGGTGGGGGCCACCTCTGGTAGGAAGTCCTGGATGCTCTTTGAAATGGGCTGACTCTAGACAAGAATGGTAGGCCCAGTTCCCAGATCCAATGAAGAGCGAAGGGGCAGAACAGTAGCCAAAGAGAGTGGGTCTCTGTCAGCAGAGAAAGCCTTTTTAATGACAGAAGGTATATAAGAAAGTTGTGATATTACTGTATTTGTTCTGATGATGTCCCACTGTAATGTGACTGGACAAAGTGCTAAACATTATATTATATTATATCATATTACATTAATTATTCAACAGTGTTATGCTGTTGGTCATTTGTTTTTTTAACGGTGCTTCTTGGTTCTTGTTATACACACACACACATACATGTGTGTGTGTGTGTGTGTGTGTGTGTGTGTGTGTGTATATATATATATATATATATATATATATATATATATATACATACATACATACACAAACAAAAAGAGTGTTCTCTTAATCACAGCTGGTTGACATTACACTGCAGGAATTCTCGAATTCTCACAAAAAACAAAACAGGTAGTTATGTACTCACCATAACGATCGATGTATGTGCTCCATCTCGCCTCACATTCTTTACTTACGGGTTCAGAGCCGAGAATCGGCTCCGACTCGGCCAACTTATTTTCTAGCATGAAGTCTCTAATTGGTTGGGCTAACCCAGTATCCCAAGATGCACCTCGCCCTAGCCCCAGATCTAGTTTACAGCCATTCCAATCACACCCCACACACACAGCTGCCACTGGAGGGAGCTCCAGCCTGAAAGGAAAGAAAAAACAACTGACACTGAAGGGTTCTCAGAACCAATTTTCCTCCAAATCCTATAGGAAGGGGACAGGTGGGTGGGTACGTAAGAATGTGAGGTGAGATGGACCACATACATCTATCGTTATGGTGAGTACATAACTACCTGATGTTATGTGGTCCTATCTCGCCTACATTCTTTACTCACGTGACAGCGTCCCCAGCATCTCTATCGTGGGCGGCTCATAGGAAAATACTCCATAGAACCGTGGAACCAAAGGAAGCCCATCCCCTAGAAGCCACGTCCAACTTGTAATGAGTAATAAAGGTGTGCGGAGAAGCCCAAGTGGCCGCAGCACAAATGTCATCCAATGAAAGCCTAGCATGGTATGCTATTGATGTAGACACTGCCCTGGTAGAATGAGCTTTAACGGGAAAAGGTAAATTTCTGCCTGCTGACGAATAGATAAAGGAAATACAATCTTTGATCCATTTAGAAATTGTGCTCTTGGAAATAGGACAACCTGTTCTGGTTTCTGAGAAGGACACAAACAGTTGATCAGACTTCCTAATATGCTTAGTCCTGTGTAAGTAGAATCTTAGTTGTCTGTGCACATCCAACTGGTGAAACCTGAACTCTGCTTTATTGGAAAAGTTCGGAAAGAACACTGGTAACTCGATAGACTGATGCAGATTAACGGTGGATGACACCTTCGGAAGGAAGGACGGGTTAAGTCTCAGGGAAACTCTGTCCTTATGGAAGGTCAAATACGGAGGCTTAATGGACAAGGCTTGAATCTCTGATACTCTTCTGGCCGATGTAATGGTCATCAGGAAAGCCGTCTTCCAAGATAGAAATTTTAATTCACAGGTGGCAGCCGGTTCAAAGGGCGGTGAAGTGATGGCTTGTAACACAAAGTTTAGATCCCATGGCATGACAGGTTCTGAAACCGGAGGGCGAAGTAACCAAGCGCCTTTCAAGAAGGCCTTACAAAGTTTATGGCCCATAAGAGAAGGCTCGTAAGATGTATGAAAGTTGGAAATTGCAGCCAGCTGCACCTTAATGGTAGCAGGTGTGGAGCCCTGTCAGAAAAGCATGGCTAAAAAGTCTAAGACCGACGGAATTGGGGCTGTGAAGGGGTCCAAACCTTGGGCCTGAGCCAAATGGAGGATCTCTTCCACTTGCTGGAATAAATCCTTCTGGTGGAAGACTTATGAGATGAAGACAAGATGTGTACCACCTCAGGTGAAAAGGAATGTCGTCTAACTAGTGATGAAAGTGGAGCAGCCAGGCTGTCAGCCTGAGGGTTCCCAGGGAGGGGTTGAGCTGTCCTGACATATGAATCAGTAGGTCTGGCACTGGATCCAGAGTCCAAGGGCCATCCACTGTGTACTGCTGAAGAAAGGGGAACCATACTTGTCAAGGCCAGTGTGGAGCAATTAGAATCATCCTGCTTCCCAAGGATATGGCTTTCTGAATCACTCTTGGTAACAGAAGAAATGGAGGGAAAGCATAGATCAGACCGGGGGGCCAATTGAGGACTAGCGTCCCTGGGTGACTCCCCCTGTGGGGGGATCAGTGTGAAGTACTTGCTGCATTTGGCATTGAGCAGGCTGGCGAAGAGATCGCAGCAAGGCAGACTCCACCTGTTGAAAATTTGAACCGCCACTCGGTCATTCAGGGACCACTCGTAAGGCATCAGAATAGCTCTGCTCAGCCTGTCCGCTATCACGTTGGTCTTTCCCGGAATGTGCGTTGCCACTAAAAAACATTGGGAAGACACTGCCCAATGCCACATTCGCATGGCCTCTCTGCAGAGGGGATAAGACTTGGCTCCCCCTGCTTGTTCAGGTACCACACCACGGACATGTTGTCTGAGTGAATTGCAATCATTTCCCGAGGAAGAGAGCTTTGGAGTGCCCACAACGCTAGTAACACCGCTCTCATCTCTAGAACATTGCAGGTGTACCTCGTGATCTTGCCACATGCCTTGGACCGTCCTGCCAAGATAATGCCCCCCAACCCCATCTGAGAGGCGTCCGTGGTCACCGTGGCCACTGGAGACATAGGAATCAAGCTCCTCCCTTTGTCCAGATTGGTGGCGCATAGCCACCAGCGGAGGTCCTGTTTGCACCGTTCCGTGAGAAGTATCAAGTGGGAAAGAGGAAGTTTCTGAAAGGACTACTGGGCCGAAAGGAGCCACTGTAGGATCCGCACGTGTAACCTGGCTAGAGGCACCAGCATGATGGTGGCAGCCATGGATCCCAGGAGCTGGAGAACTAACCTGGCCTAACTCTCTTGAGGGGCAACAATGCGTGTATCTGAGACTGCAGCACTCTTATTCTCCCTTGTGGCAGAAAGGCCCATGATTGAATAGAGTCTAGCTCGGCGCCTATAAAAACAACCACGCTGTGAGGGCAGCAAGGCAGACTTTTCCCAGTTCAAGGTAATTCCTAGTTGGTGACAAAGTGTAATGGTAGCCTACCTGGCTTGAATAAGGAGATGCCTGGTGGGGGCAGTAAGAAGCCAGTCGTCCAGATATGGAAACACCTGGAATCCCCGACGTCTCAGGTGAGCCGTCACCACTGCCAAACACTTGGTAAACACCCTGGGGACTGTGGTGAGACCAAAGGGCAGGGCACAAAACTGGAAGTGACTGGCTCCCAGCCAGAAGCGTAAATGAGTCCTGGATGCCTTGTCCATCTTGATGTGGTAGTAGGCATCCTTGAGATCGATGGAGCACATCCATACTCCTTTTTCCAGCAAGGGAAAAATGGACTGAAGAGTGACCATTCGGAACTTGGACTTTAGAACGTAGTGATTCAATCGGCTGAGATCCAGAATGGGCCTCAGGTCCCCTGTTCTTTTCGGCACCAAAGAGAGTCTTGAGTACGTTCCTGATCCGATATGGTCTGAGGGGACTGGTTGGATGACTCCTTTTTCTAGCAGCTTTGAAACTTCTAGTGCTGCTTAATCCCGTTGACTGGGTGGAACGTCCGGGATTCTTTTGACTGGAGGGGGTGTTGATAAAAAGGTGATGGTGTAACCTCCGGTAACTATTCGAAGCACCCAACGATCCTGGGTGATGCTTTCCCAGGCTTCCGGATGCAACGAAATTCGGCCCTTGACTGGCTCTGGAACAGCACAGTTGGGCAATGCCTCAGGAATGCTGAAAGGAAGACCTGCAAAAGGAATCGCAGTCTCCCGAGTTGTGGGGGCCTCCTCTGCCTCTAGGATGGCATCTTCCAGAATAATTTCCCCCTCCTCTGCCTCTGGAGGGGGACTCACCTTGAGCAGCAGGGAAAGACCTCTGTGACTTCTTGAACCACATTTTCCCTCTTCTCTGAGCCTTGGGGTAAGGCCTAGAAGGAAGAGAGAAATGGGCCCCTACGGCAGATAGGGTCTTCCCCTCCTGTTCGCATTTGGTGAGGGTGTCTTTCACTTTGGTCCCGAAGAGTGAGGACCCATCAAAGGGGGCGTCAGTGAAGGAAGACTTAAAGGCCTCCGCGAAATGACACAGGCGCATCCAGACTTGCCTTCTGAGAGCTACACCTGAGCTAGCTGCCCTACTCGCCCCTTTGGCTGCATAGGATATGAGCCTCATGGACAAGTTGACAATGGAACCAAGGGTAGACAACTGGGTGTTAACAGTCTGCGCTACCGCCTCAGGCATGTTACCCATCAGAGTGTCTCCTAGCTCCTTAAAGAGATCTCTCTGGAGCCGAGTAAAATGACAAAGATAATTCAGCGACCGCAATGTAAAGGTCGCTGAAGACAGGGTACGCTTCCCATACCGGTCCATACTCCTGGACTCCTTGTTAGGAGGATGGACGAAAGAAGCCTCTGCAGCTTCCTGCTGAGTGGCTGCCGCCACCACCAAGGCATCTACGGAAACCCCTTTGGTCAGGAACTCTTTCCCCGGGGGAGCAGAAAGAAACTTATTTGGACGTCTGGGCACCAGTTCCATGGAATCAGGGGTCTCCCACACCCTTCGACAAATCAAATCCAGGAGTTCATCGAAGGGTGGAGACACCCAGGAGGCGGAGGGTTGAGCTCTGAAGGCCTTGAGGAATACCAACTCCTCCTCAGAGGGGGTCTTGGAAGGCCAGTCGCCTCTCTGCCTCAAAATCTCCAGGATGTCGGAGAAAGAGACATCATTGGAGGACGACTTAGGGGACCCCTCAGACTCCTCGAGGTCGGTATCAGAAGTGAGGGACTCGTCCTGGGAGTCTATGTGTTTCCTCTTGCACAACTTCTTTCTAGGGGGCTCCTCAGGCACCGACCCCGAGGGGCCCTCAAAAAGTTGGGGACCGCTCATGGGGGTATCCTCAGACCTTCTGGGTCTGCCATCCATGGACAGGGGTGTGTCAGAGGCTCTAGCCGGGGTGTAGGGGGAAGGAGTGACCAATCCGGGTGATGTAACTGACGATCTGGCCAGTGTGATCCTAATGGTCCCCCCGAATCCGAGGACCGACCCGTCTCCGAGACCACAACCGGAGTCAGGGTTCCCCGAGCCGAAGCACCGAGAGGGAGACTCGGAACCGACAAGAGTCCCAAGGTATCCCCCTCGGGTCCGACTGAGGAAACCCGTGTACCGAAACCAGAGGACGGAACCGACATGGTTGGAGCAGACGTCGGCTCTGATAAACTCGCAAGGGGTATCAGAGCCAACACGAGAACATCACTCGGCACGGAGCACTCCGGCTCCGACACAGGGGTGCTTAGAGGAGGAATCATCGGTACAAGAATAGGGACTGGCTCCGGAGCCGACTGGGCCGGAGCAGAGAACAATTTTGCTAACACCAGCGACTGCAGGAGCCTCTGGACCACCCTATCCACATCCAAATCAGACAGCCTAGAGGATTTGGAGGAAATAGAGGGAGATCCGGATCTCCTACACGGAGACTCAGGCCTAACACTGGGTGACCGGCTCCGAATAGGTTCTAATAATATTGGGGCCGAGGTAGACTCCAGTACAACGGATACCTCCTGTGGCCCCGAGGACAATGGAGCCGAGGAGGCAATATCCACTTTCAAAACTTTCTCCGGGGGCTCCAAAGAGACAGATGGAGCCGGAGATCTTTTCTTGGCCTTGGAAGTCTTAGACTTAGTACTAGAAGAAGAGTCTAAGGACTCCTCAAAATAAGGTTTAACCAGGCCCTTCAAAATCAACTTATTTTTTTCTTTCCTGCAGTACCCTCGGGCTAAAAGCGTGACAAAAACTGCAGGACTCTTGCAGGTGAATAGCACCAAGACAATAAACACAGATAGAATGCCCATCTGTGATGGACATCTTGTAGCCACATTTAGAGCATTTCTTAAACCCAGAGGGTTTATGCTCTTTCTACTCTTTAAACATAATAGTACACAGCACCCACTCAACCGACAACGACAGACACGAGAGGAAGGTGGGAAACCAAACCAAGAACAACCAAAGAAACTCTAATTTAAACGTTTCTTTGGTGCAACAAGGAATCTAACTACCGACTAACAAAAACACAATTTTACACAAAAAGCACACCGGAGAGGACTAGGTCCTCTAATTTAAACGGACCTAACCCGCCAAAAGAAGGATACCACAAAAAAAACCACAACTCGCTCACACAGTACACTCACAATGAAAACTAGCTATTAAAATAGCTTTTTACTAGAAACAGACTGCTAAATACTTATAAAAAGTATAGAAAGGGTACTTAGCCACAGCCAAGCGAGACCACGTCCTAACTCTATGAGTGGCAAACAAGATCTGGGGCTAGGGCGAGGTGCATCTTGGGATACTGGGTTAGCCCAGCCAATTAGAGACTTCATACTAGAAAATAAGTTGGCCGAGTCAAATGAGTAAAGAATGTAGGCGAGATAGGACCACATAATATCTAATGTTTCAAGCAGAGTCTTCCATGTTGGGCCTTTGCCACTCAGATCCCATTACCAATATACACATACTCCATGGTCACAAAATGATAAAGGCTGCAACACGTACAGCAGCAACAGCACTCTGAGTCTCACAGAAAGAATGAGAAAGATGATCAGGGAGTAGTAATACTAATAGTATGTAACTAGACCAATTACATTGGGTTACACTTTATCAACAAGTGCTGAAGCCATATATACAGAAAGCAAACAACACAAACAGAATGCAGTATACACATACAATACTGAAAACAGTAACACATGCTAAGAATATGCAGTATTCGTAGAAGTCTGGGAATCAATAAGCGATCAACAGATATAGTGAGTTCATGTACGTAAGTATGCAGACAATAGAAAGTACATTATTGTTACGGTAGGGGCATGCTAAATATGTCAAGTACAGCCAATTCATATACCATTCTATATTATAGTGAAGCTTTGTATGTGGTCATTAGAAGCTATATACAAGACAAACAGGGAAGGTTATATTCTGACTGAAGGGTTACAATACAAGGAGAAAGTGATGAGAACATTTATACAAAGCTGACACACCATTAAGACACACTATGAAACAGGAAAAGAACCGAGTTAGAGGATATGGTAACAACAACAAAGTATGGCCATTGGGTGCTGTATACAATAGCTTGGCATATACCTCGCCAGGCACCTGTCACAGTTGGAGCACTGTCAAAGGTTTCCCACCAAAAAATACAGGGTTTAACCAACATGACATATGCAGACAGATTAAAAGTCATATCACCACATTCAGTTTTCTACCAATTACTGAGGGGTGATCTATGCCTGACCTACAAGACAGTCTCTGTCTCAGACCTGATAGAAATGTTGCAGAGTCACAAAACTAACTACACTAGGGTTACCCACTCCAAGGATCTAAATCTGATCTCTGGCATGAATAGATCAAGCTGGAGACAGACATGTGACCCAGAAATTGCCCCTCCTTTAGAACAGGCTTCTTATTCATGTGAAGCAAAGCCCTTCTCTGAGCAAGTGCAATCTGGACTAATGGATGGCAAATCACAAATTCACTCCTAGGGTGGCGCCCATGTCTCTTATGGACAGAGACAGTCTGTAAAAATTGTCAAATCCCTACTTGCTGACCCATGTCAGCTTTCCCCAGGGATAGAAGACTGGGTAAAATCTGGGTAAAACTGGCTAGGCTTGTAAAGGTTCTTCAGTCACTAGCTTAGTAAACTCCTATGAACCTATAAATAACACGGGAATAGAATAAACCGTGGGAATGGGTTACAAAAAAGGAAAAAGTGAACGCAATCAACAAATTTATACCAAGCTGACACACCATTAAGACATTCTGTGAAACAGCAAATGAACAGAGGTAGAAAAATGACAACAGCAAAACAAGAAAACAAACAAAAAATGTAAACTGGTGAGAGCATTACTTAGATAAACTCAGGTTGTCTTCAGGGGGAATTAGCAAACAAAAAACTATGAGGAACTCAAAATTTAAAGTAAAGAATCCGAGAAAAGGAGAGCTAATACAACTAAGCAATTAGTTCTGAAGTAATAGCTGCCTATTGCTCTTTGATTTTAGTGTCAACATTAGGGATATTTAGCTAGGTAAGAATATCAGGGGGTAGCGGATTCCCCAAGCTAGGAGACAGATTATTAAGAATGTTCTTTCACCAGTGGCAAAGGACAAATAAGGAGCACAGTACTCCGACTGCTCCATGGTCCTGGGGTATGAGGTAGTGGTGAGTTCTCAAGAGTTATTTCTGATTATCAGTGAAGGGGCAATATTCATAGTAATTTAAAATCAAGGAGGCAAATGAAGGGTGTTTCGGCTACTTAACAGGTAGCCATCTGATTCTGCTAAGCGGCACACTAATTCTCCTTAAAATCGGCTAATTATACCTTTGATGTTAGAAGAAAAGTACCATGTAAAGATAGGAGAAGAGATGACACACAAATAGAAGAGCCTACTCAAGTCTGGCAATTAATAAGGTGTTTTTTTAATTCAATTAATTAAAGTGCTTTTCTTCTGGAGTGAGTTGATTGGCCAGCTTGTAACATAGCTTAAGTTGATTAATTCTTGGGATTGTCATTTCTACATGTAATTTAAAAGACAACATGTCCAACCACATACCTAGGTACTTTTGATGACAGATTTAAGAGACAGGGTTGTACATCCTGAATGATGATGGAGCCAGCACATTGCTGAACATCATTAAAACCAAATAATTACGTTAATAATTTTTACATTTCAGCCAATAATCAATGACGAAATATTTTTTTGTAGCTTATTTTGTAAAACAGATGATAGCAGCCCTTAATAATAATAAATCGTCCACATACAGGGTCAAATTTAGTTTGATGATACCAGTAGGAAAGATTACTTAGGAAGAGGGAATAGAGAATTGGTCCAGTACAGAGCCATATAGAACATCATCTTTAAAGAAATCTAAATTGGAATTGGTGGCTCCAGAGATGTCAATCAATATTCAGTCCAACAGGTAGTTCTGGAAGCACTCCAGCACTCCTTTGCCAAGCCTACATTTAACCAGTTTGGCAAGCAGAAGATTGTGATCGACTGATTTAAATATTCAGGAAATGTCTTCAGATTCAGCATCAAATTGTGTTTGACCTGAATTTGAATAGTTCATATTTGTTGACACGATCTGATTCTTTTTAAGATCTTGGTTAACAGTCATAAAAGTGATAGGGTTAGTCTTACGGAGAAGAGGGAAATAAGACTTTGAGGAGATGCAAAATGTGTCAGGCAGACTACAGTAATAAGGGAAAGACTAAAGGGAGTAATGAAGGTGCCACTTCTTAGAAAAGAATGATGGAATGGGGAATTTTCTGATGTCAAAGTTTTATTAAACTTTTTAGTAGTTTAAGTGAAAGGCTGGAACTGAATTGAGCAGGATTAACCCCTACTGCAGAAAGGTAAACTGTTGTAAATTATTACCTCTGAATGAGGATGGTGAAAGAGCCATCATATTTGAAAAGAGATAGTGGGAACTTGTAGAAACCCATCAGACCTGTAATAGATTTCTAGAACGTTTAAGTGTTTGGACAAAAGTAATTGATGCTTTCCAATAAAGACAGTTCTGGCTGCATTCACCAGTAACTCTACACAAGTTTTAAGAGCTATGATATAGCATACTAACCTGACTATTCTTTTTTCAAAGAAAACAGACAGGATCCCTTTCCCTCAGACAAGCTTTGAAAATGGGAGTGGTCCACAGGCATTTTCTGGATCTTAGATGTCTTACCCTTTTGAGGACCAATTTATCCTGAATGGAAGTAAGGATGTCTGGAAAGAACCCAAGGCAGAATTAGGACAATTTTCATTAAAAAGGGGGTCCTAGTTTATAGCAATGAGTTCTTCATAGAATTAAGTTTCCATTCTTTCATTTTACACTCAGAGAAGGATGGAGACAGAGACTTGGGACTCAATGGACTAGAAGGATGTAACTGGGCAATGGTGATTGAGAAAATTCAGAAGGATGGAAGAACCCTTACACTTACTTGTGTGGAACACTGGCAAGAATAACATCTAATAAGATACTTCCACAGTTGGAATTAGGCCTGGTAGATTTACTGACAAGCTGGTTTACATTAAAGGAGATGAACTGATTAGACTGTGCATTAAAGGGATCTACTATGTATGCTCTATATCAAAAAGTTTGTGCCTCAGGAGCTCTTAGGTTACAGCTGGGTTACAAACATTCTTAGAAAGCATGCACATGAGCTGCTCAATCTATGAGCAATTGTAACATAAGAAATAAACCTTGTTGTGGAGGCAAGTACTCTGCAACCCCATATAAGGGGGAGTCATCTAACACTCCAAACTTATTAGCCTCACTTCAAAGTCACTGTGCCTCAGAGAATGAGTAATCTCTAACAGACAATACAATGCCTTTTTCACTCTTTAGGGTATACTAACCTTAAGCCACTCAGAATGCAAAAGTGAGTATACAACCTTACACTCCAAAGAAGCACACAGCGAAACTCATCAGGAAATATCAAACCAAGCCAACATGCTTGAGCATAGTCAGGGTCAAACTTAACAGTGACTGACAATCAATTAAAAACTATTAATTAAAACTTTTAAAGCAAAAGTATGCCTAATGCAGGCACATTTTCTTACATTTGAAAACTGGTTTCAGTAACACTGTATGACTTAAACATGGAAATGTGTAAGCACACATGCGAAGAATCCATTCATATTCTTTAACTTCCAATCTATTATTAATGTCAACTCTCCTCAAATTTTTAAAAACTTTATCTATCACTCTAAAACTAAACTTATGATCACTTCCACACTCAATATTATGTTTAACCAAAGAATTTGTACTAATGTTCCTTCTGATATCTGATCTATGCTCAGTTACTCTATCCTTTAATTTTCTTGTTGATTTCCTACATAGAAAGCTGTACATTTATTACAGGTTGCTAAATACACTATATTTATGAAATTACATGTTGCAAAACAACTAAATGTCAATTTCTTTTTTGTTGCAGGATGGATAAATTCAACATTTCTTTTATATAAGGTCACAGCAGCAACAGCTGTGACAAAGAATTGTACCATTTTTACTTGAAACACTCCTATCTAAAGCAGTATACATATCTTTTATCACATAATTTTTGCTTTAAACTTGGACAATTATGATAAAAAACTAGGGATATTACCAATTAAGGAACATAATTCAGATAACGCTCTCAGTCTACACCAATTATTATTTATAATTTTCTTTATCTCTGTTGTAAGTCTATTAAACGTGCCTGCATTAGGAATACTTTTGCTTTAAAAGTTTTAATTAATAGCTTTTAATTGATAGTCAATCATTGAATTTGTTGGCTTTGTGTGATTAGTATATAAATAGGTTATTTGTTAAGATTTTATACACTGATGAAGGGTTGTTGAACCTGAAAGCTTTGCTTGATTAAACAGTTTAACCTCACAAAGAAAGAGGCCAGAAACTTTTTTATAATTTGAATATGAAAAAGTCCAACTGCAGGCAAAGATACCTTGTTCCACAGGTATGAAAGGGAAGAACAGGCTCTTAATTGTATCCGGAAAGACCATTGCTCATAGGATTTGATAGGCGGGTGACTGTAGGAATGATCTGTAAATGCTTCTTTATTTTAATACCTTGACTGAATTATCACTTGTGACATAGGCAAGCTTACATTTATATAAACGTAAATCAAACCATATTAAGAAGTTTACATTTACAAACAATATACATCACATATATTATTTTATATCCTACAATTTAAGCAGCATTACATAACTTATTCAATTCCAGCCTTCTCTTAAATGTCATTCCTCTTCGAAAACATTTTCTGCATGTACTGTTCCTACAATTTCCATTTTTTTTCTTTGTAATTTACTCCTACCCTTTTCTAAAGACTCCTCTTCATGTTCTTTTATCTCTGTTGCAATATTTACTTCTTCAACCATTTATTTACATTTTGATTTACATTTTCTAGTAACTGCTGTTTTGGCAGCCAGCATGATTAGGGTCTATATCAGAACATCGAAGTATTAAAACTTCAAATGTTCTGATATCAAACACTATTTAACGAACGTTAAGAACAGTGAAGCTGCAGAACAGTGAAATCTTTCATCGGGAAAGAATTCGGTTGGCCATTTCTGTGGCTTCGCTATTCTTAGCTCTGTGGTGGAAAGTTATGAGTTGGGTTCAGGTAAGTGTGCGATTGTTTGTACTTTAGGGTTAGGGGCGGGTTAAGTGAGTTAGGGTTAGGGCGCGGGTTAGGTGAGTGTGCGATAGGTTTGGACCTTAGGGTTAGGGTTTGGGTTAAGGTAAGTGGGTAGATAGTAGTGTATGTTTAGTTTAGTGTAGCGTTAGATGTAGGAATTTAAGTGTATGTGTGTGGTTGCTGTTTGCTTGATGTGCTTGTGTTGTATCTGTTTCGGAGCAGCAAATTTTTTCCATGGGAAAAAAATTTGCTGTTCTGAATGTTCGATATTTTCATGTTTAGATGTTTTGGGGCTGATGAAATAGCGTTCGCTATTTTAATCTTTCGATAACATGATATAAATGCCATAATTAAACTTAACAAGATGTCTAGGCAATCTGGAACCATATCCCAGCTCAAAAAATAATTTCCTTAGTTACACTCATTTGCTCCCCAGTATTCCTGACAAAGTAATCTGTAGGGACGTTTTGAAGTCTGACACTCATTACACACCTAAAACATATGCTTCCAGTTACTTATTTCTTCACAATCACACCTCCAACCTTTGAAATATACTTGAGGAAAAATTCTTTGTAGTCTGTAGTCTGTTTGTACTATATAAAAGTATCTATGCAAACACTTCCAGGCAAAAATCCTAAATCTTCTATATTCTGTTGCATATTGGGGAAACAAACATATGTCCTCCTATTGCTTCTTTCTGAATTGCATATCTAATCTCTCTTCCCAATCTTTTCTGACCTCTTCTGATTATTTCCTATGGCTATCGTGCAATATTTTACATGCCCTACCAAGTTTCCCTTTTTTAACAGCAGCTTCTCTTCTAGATTCAACTAAAAGCTCATCCAGTTCATTTCTTTCATTTAGGATGTCCTGTCCCTTTTTCTTTGTCTATATTCTGATATCAATTCCTGATATGGAAGGCAATCACTACCCTTCGATCCAAATGTCTTCTTGGACTCCTTCCATTCTATTACCTTTCCTTTTCTAATTATTTGTTCCCAATACTTTGGTTCATTTGCCATCTTCCTCCAGTAAATTCCAGCCACATCCTGCCTATTCTCTGTACACTAATTGCAGTAATCCCTATTAGCAGAATCTACTTTCTCCATTCGCATGTTGGCTAAGTTCTTAGTATACTGCCTGCTACTTTATGAATAAAATATTCCATGACTGTTGCTATTTTTTTGAATTAAGCCCCCCCCCCGCTTTATCATCATCCCTTTCCACTTTTAATTGTAGCTTTCTGCTTCAGTTATGTATAAGAGCCTTAACTGTGTAACTCTAAAATGTCCCTTCAAATTGGGTAATCCTAAACCTCTTTGTTCTATTGGGAAGATTAACCTATCTCACTTGATTTCTTGCTCTCTTCCCCTCCCAAATAAAATCCTTCAACTATTCATTAATTACTATTCACAACTTCTCCTCTGGTTGATAAAAATATGCCTGACCTGTGTGTAAAATTAAAGGGACTAAACAGTTTTACTGCTTGTATCCTGCTATCCATATCCACAGGCATTAGCTTCCAGATTTTCAATTTTTATATTATCTTCTGTTTAGTCTCTTCCTACATATCCTTAGCTACCATAACCAAATCCATTTTAATCCATACTCCTAAATACTTACGTTTTATCATGTCTTATAAATATGGATGTTGATGGACTAATTCAGGTTTGGGTACATAGTTTATAGTTATAGCCTTTGTTTTATCTTTATTTATTTTACATCATGAAAAAAAACTGAATTGTCTGAGAATACTCCACAACACTGAGGTATTCTTTTCTGGTTACAAAAATTATCATCTGCAAATAAAGCCAACTTTTCTTCAACACCATACCAATTATATGAATTATCTGAATTTAACTGGCAGTTGGCTTAGAGGATTAAGAAGCTGTTAATGAGCTGTTACCTGTGATCTAGTGGTACAAGGATTGATACCCTCAGTTTCCATTGCCTAACTGTGTGACTCTTAGCAAGTCACTTAACCAGATACCACTCCTGGGATGAGTCTGACAAATGTCAGTGCTCTACCCTGCAAAACAAATACAAACAATTAAACATTCTTGAATTTCTGAGTCCCTTATTTTCTTTGCCAGTGGTTCCAAATATAACTCAAATAACAAAGGGAAAAGAGGACACTCCTGCCTGGTTCCTCTGTTTAGACACCCTCCCATTTTGATTTTTGCCTTCAATCCCTCATATATCCTTCTAATTAACCTTATTATTGCATCAGAAAATGCAAATGCTTCCATTGTCCTACTCAAAACCCCAGCTTACTCTGTTGAATGCTTTCTCTACATCAAGACTCACAAACAACAACGGTATTTATTATATTCTGCTTCCCTCTGGATCATAATTGTTCTGTTAATGTTGTTAAATATTTGCCTTCGCTCCACAAAACCACAATGGTCCACATCTATTAATTTTGGAATCATTTTGCTATGCTTTTAGACATTACAAACATTTTATAGTCATGGTTTAAAACTGAAATGGGCCTATATGAAGCTAGATCAGATGGGTCTTTACTGTCTTTAGGTATTATAGACATTACAGCTTTTTTTCCCACTTTTGGTGCTTCCCCTCCTTTTAAAATGCCATTAAACAAAACCTTCTAGATTATTTACTACTTTCTTCCCTCCCAGCTCCCAAACTTCCACCAAAATACTATTTCTATAGACCTTCCTGTAGATTGGTTATGCATCACCATTTTTGTCTCACCTCCTCCTATCTTAACTGATAGTTCTTGAGCCTCAGCTATCTCTAACTGTGGTATATTTAAGTCTTTCACAAATACTTCAATTTTTGCTTTTTTTATTTCCCCACTTTTCTGCTTTTTACAAATGTTTATAAAATGTCCAAAAATATCTCTCATACCCCAACAGGATCTCTGGTTAATTTGTTTGTTAAAGGCTCCCCAATTCTGGCAACAACCCTTTCCATTTTCTGTTGTCTAAGTCATTGTGCCAAAAGCAGTTGCTTAACATCAATCTTTCTAAACTCATGTATATTATTCAGTAACTCCCTTATTTTCTCTTTAGCATTCTACAATTGTGTCTCTTACTATTCTGTGAGATTCCCCTTATTATGTAATACTTTAACCTTTGTCAGCCCTCTAAATAATTCTTATTACTTCTTAACCAGATTTTTTCTTTTATTTCTATCTTACCACTACTTAATCATATTTATTTTCCTTTTATTTCTACTCTATTTTTAAACTCCACTTTCATTTTATCCCACTCACTACCTATAACTTCTGGAGTACTTTCTATCTTCCCTAATAACTCCCAGATAATTTCCACTAACCATTCCTTAAATTCCTCTCTTTTTAACAGGTAGGTGGGGAAGCGCCTGGGTCTCATCTTTACTTCATTTATCCTGTATTTTTCTTAGTAATTACTGGCACATGATCTGAAACAGTGATTGGATATGCATGGACGAGGTCCTATACAATTACTTCTGTTATGTCTAACCCAGTTATTGTACTTTGGAGAACAATATGTACATTCTTTTAGAGTTCCTACTACTGAATTCACATTTTTCATACCCAATATTTTCATAAATTTATAACTCTACCCTCTTTTGTTAAATTTCCCTTCTATGCCCCCCAAATACATCCTTATTTTTGCAAATCAAATTCTGTTCCCCACCTATAAGTAATATTTCAAACTAAAAGCTGATTTTTCTCTGAAATTGTTTTAAGTTCCAAAATAGCAGTTTTAGGTAGTACAAGCCAACATAATACTCATCCTTTGCAAGTAGTCTCTTACTACTACAAATCTGCCATTATTATCTTTTTCCCTCTTCTACCACTAATGGAGCTCATCTAACAGTTACTATAACATTTACTTATTTATTTAACATTTGTTTACCGGGAAAATCTGACTTGGAACAAAGCCAATTTTCAGTGGAGGTCTGGGGAGAAGTGCTCCAGATGCATGTCTTTGTAAGGTGGGAGGACACCGGATCACCCGAAGGAAACCCACACGAATGCAGGGAGGACATGCATACTCCACACAGAAAGCACCCCCAGCTGAGAATCAAACTGGAAAACCTCTTGCTGTGAGGCGACAACACAACCATTGCACCACTGCGCCATCCGACAATACAAGTACTCCCCTTTTCCTTTGTCCCCGATATTCTTCAGAATAACCATTTTCTCCCAGATATTCTTCAGAATATCCACTCAGAAATCCTTTCATTATCAAATTCATGCTCAGTTCTTTCCAAATGTGTCTCCTGCATCATTGCTATTTGCACTCTGCATTTCTTAATATAATAAGTATTCTTTCCTTTTTGTCTATGCCTGTGAAAGCATTCACATTTCCAAATAATATGGAAAGTGTTACCATTATGGTCAGATATCATTATTCCCACTTACTATGTATGGCAGCTTTTTTCAAATGTCTATTTCTAGATTTTGTGAAACATGCAACCATTAATATTTGGCTGGTTACTCCTTTATACAATTTTTTCTTATCATTGACATTAGAACTTAAAGTCACATTTTACAAGACTTTTTGTTTAATAAAAAATATCATCCAAAAAAAAAAAAACAAATACCCCAGGGCACCCCCCCGAACCTGTTACTACAATCGCAAATAACTATGTAAATTTTCAAATAATTAACTTTAACCCTTGTAATAGGTAATGAAGTTAAACCCTCGTAATATGAACATTTGTGCCAAATAGACAGCTGCTAACACAGGTTGTAATTAACCTCTAATTGAGGTTACCCATTCTAAGGCACGTGTTACTGCCTATGCTTCTATTTATACTAAAGTACAGTTTTGTACCTACCATAAATGTAGATGTTCGAGTGTTCACCCTGCTGCAGTCATCACACTTGGTTTATCCTGCCATAAGTCGGCCCGAATTCCAAAGTCTTGGTCCGGCGTCGGTTGCTGTCGCTTCTTCCCTGACGTCAGTGCGCCAGGGGTATATAAGAGGCATCCAATGCCATTGTCTTCAGTTTTTCTTGCCCCAGATGTCAGGTGCCCCCAAAAGGTAGGCAAAAAAAAAAAAAAAAAAAAAAAAAAAAAATATATATATATATATACATATGGCTATATAAAAATAAAACAAAACCCTTAGGTACAAGCAAATACACCACAGAGGTAGAATAGGATAAAGTGGTAGAGATAAGTTCAGCTAGTTCAGAGGGGATGGAGGGAGGGTAACCTGGACTGCAGCAGGGTGAACACTCGAACATCTACATTTATGGTAGGTACAAAACTGTACTATGTTCATCGTGTTACCCTGCTACAGTCATCACACTTGGGTTGAATCCCAAAGCTAAGGAGGGGAGGTGGAGTCAAACAGGGTTAGAAGAAGCTAGTAGGCCCTGCAAAACTGCAGTGGCAAAACCAGCTCTAGTCTTAGAGTAAAGAGGTAAGTGACAGTGTTTGGTGAAGGTGTGCACTGAACTCCAAGTAGCAGCTTCCAGAATATCCTTGGTTGGCACTCCCCTGAGAAAGGCTGCTGATGTAGCTGTAGCCCTGGTGGAGTGGGAACTAATGTTAGCAGGTACTGGTTTCCCATGATGTGTGTAGCAGAAACGTATGCAATGTCCTATCCATTTTGAAATGGTCTGTTTTGAGATAGCTTTTCCTTGTGATCCTGTAGCATAGGCTACAAAGAGCTGGTCAGTTTTTCTGAAAGCCTTAGTTTTATCCAAGTAGTAAAGTAATTGCCTGCGAATGTCCAAAGAGTGCAGCAGTCTTTCTCCTGTGTTCTGGGGATTTGGGAAGAAGGTGGGCAAGTGAATGGTTTGGTTTAGGGCCACAATGGATACCACCTTTAGCATAAAGGAAGGATTAGTTCTAGTTCACACTGTCTTGATGAAAAATGAGGAAAGGTTCCATTGCCATTAGTACCTGTAGCTCTGAGACTCTTCTAGCTGAGGTTATTGCTAGTAGTAGGGCAGTTTTCCATGAAAGAAATTTTAAATCAGTTGAAAAATCTGGTTCAAAGGGTGGCAGTGTAAGCTTTTCCAGGACAAAGTTGAGATCCCAAGTAGGTGTTGGAGCTCTCCTTGGCGGTCTTAATTTCTTAGCCCTTCTGAGGTACTGTCTTAGGAGTGGATGTGAAAATAAAGGAGGATCCGTGCTGTAATGAGCTGAAATTGCTGAGGCGTGGATCTTAATAGAGAAAAAGGAAAGTCCTTTGTGCAACATCTCAGTTAAATATTGTAGAATCTGAGGAATGTTCGGCTCTAGGGGATTTAGGCCTTTAGCCTGGTTCCAGGCGCAAAATCTTTTCCATTTGTCTGAATAGGTTTTCCTGGTGCTGGGCCTCCTGGCCTCCAGAATGACATCTATAACAGCTTTGGATAAAGGTGTTGGCTGGTTGTTTAGGTAATTTGCCATGCAGCCAGGTTTAAAGTCTTGAGCTGGCTGTGCAGAATCAGATTGTCTCGCTGGGTGAGCAGGTGAGGAATTTGTGGCAAAATCCATGGTGGGCCCTGGGCCATGTTCCTTAAAATTGGATACCAATGTTAGCGTGGCCAGTCTGGTGCAATGAGAATCATTTGTGGCCTCTCTAATATGACTTTCAGCAGTACCTTTGCTAGAAGAGGCAGTGGAGGGAAGGCATACACTGTTAATGTTTTCCAAATGAATGAGAAGGTGACCACTTTCCAAGCTAGTGGATGGAAGGTCCTTGTGCAAAATTTTTGAAGTTGGTGGTTGTGGGGGCTTGCAAACAGATCTATGTTTGGGCGTCCCCATTTTTGAGCTATCATTGCAAATACTTGTGGATCTAGTTTCCATTCGTGTGGATCCATGATGTTTCTGCTTAGGTCGTCTGCCAATGTGTTTTTCTTTCCTGGCAGGAATTGTGCTTGTAATTGAACCTGGTAAGACAGTGCAGTGTTCTACAAGGTCATTGCTTGCCTGCATAGAGGGTAGGAATGTGTGCCCCCTTGCTTATGTACCACATAACTGTGGTGTTGTTTGTCCTTATTAGTAGTTGTCCTGGGTGTAGAAGGTCCTTGAAAGCTGTTAGGGCATTCTGCACTGCTAGCATTTCTTTTTGATTGATATGCAGGTGTCTCTGATCTGTAGTCCATTTGCCCTGAATGCACTGTCCTGCCATGTGTGCTCCCCAGGCATAGTCCGATGCATCCGTTGTCATAGTTTGCCTGGCTGTGGGTAAGGTGAAAGGCTGACCCTTGTTGAGGTGACATGCCTGTGCCCACCATAGAAACTCCTGTTGAAGGCAGGGAATGAGTGGAATCATTGTTTCCAAGCTGTGGCTGTGCTGAGTCCATACACTTTTTAGGTACCATTGTAATTTCCTCATATGCAGTTTTGTAAATGGTATTAGTAGTATGCAAGATGCCATGAATCCAAAGGCCTGCAGAATTTTTCTTGCAGGGAGTTGGGTCTTTGTTGCCATTATTTTGAAATACTGAAACAGCTGTCATTGTTTGTCTGGCATGAGATAAGCCATCTGGGCCGTTGTATTCAAGCTGGCACCCAGGAATATTATGTTTTGTGAGGGCACTAGTTTTGATTTCTTTTAGTTTACTGTGTACCCTAGGCAACTTACAAGGTGTTTGACAAATGCCAGATGCTGTAAAAGAATGTCCTTGCTTTCTGCTTGAATAAGACAGTCATCCAGGTATGGGTATATTTGAAATCCTTTGTCTGCAGTATGCAATTTGGGCGCAGTAGATAAGCCAAAGGGCAGTGCAGAGAATTGATAATGCGTTGAACCTGCAATGAAGCGGAGGTATCTTCTGCAATTTTGTCTGATAGGGACATGCAGGTATGACTCCTTGAGGTCCAAAGTGACTAGCCAAGCATTCTTGCCCAGCATGGGAAGAAGCTGCTGTAGTGTTAGCATCTTGAATTTTGGCACTTGCAGATAGGTGTTCAGAATTGAAAGATCCAGAATGGGTCTCCATGCTTTGTCCTTTCTTGGAACTAGGAAGAGTCTTGAGTAAAATCCTTGTCCTTGCTCCTGTGAAGGTACCTGTTGAATGGCTCTCATGTTCATGAGAGCTGCAATTTGTTTTTGTGCCTCTGCCCATTGATTTGGTGGCAGGTTTGTCATTCCTTTGATCCTTGGTAAGGTATGAAAGTGGAATCTGTATCCTTGAGAGACAATGTTTAGAACCCATTTGTCTTTTGTGATGATGTGCCAGTTGTCTGCAAAAAAATGCTAGTTTTCCTCCCAAAGGTGTTGCCAGAAGAGATTTGCTTGGTAGTTTGAGGATAGAGTCATTGTGTCTGCCTTCTCTTAGCTTGGGGCCTGTCTTCTCCTCTTTTCTGGGTAGCAGAACCCCATTGGCGAGGTTTGTAAGGGCCCTGTGACTGACCTCTGCCCCTTGGGCATCTGTATTTGCCCCTCTGTGATCTGTCTGAAGCTGGAAAGGACCAATTTTTTGTTGGCCAATTTCTGCTGAAGTGAGGGGGTTGTACCTTCAAGAAATCCTTGACCGTTTGCATAGATTTAGCCTTATCCTCCCATTTTCTTTAAAACCTCTTCTGCTTTGACACCAAATAATACATCTTGTTGTAAAGGTGCATCTAATAATTTTGCTTTAACATGGTCAGGGAGGGTTTGCTCTTTTAACCAAGCATGTCTACGAATGACAGAGCCAGTAACAGCTGCTCTACAGGAAGCTTCCAATGAATCAAATCCGCATTGTAAAGTATGCTTGCCCACCTGTTCAGCTGCATGCAACAGATCCTGCATTTCCTTGAATTCATGCTGTTCTGAATGTGTGCTCATTTTTTGTTTTAACTGAGACATCAGGAATTGTTGATATTTCAACATGTGAAACTGGCAATTTAATGCTCTCATAGCCAGAGTTGCAGAGGTGTATATTTTCTTTCCCCATCTATCTAGGGCTCCGGAATCTCTTTCAGGGGGCACAGGAATTTTAGCCATAGAAGCTTTTTCTCCCTTAGGACCCTGGGAAATGGTTTCTGGGTCAGCTATAGGGCTTTTATAAAGGAATTTGTGTGAGTCAGGTACTCTGTAGTATCTGTCTGGTTTGGCTGGAGCGGGAGGTAGAGAGTCTGGATTTAAACTAGACTCCAAGTAGACATCATCCACAATATCTAAAACAGGAGGGATAGCAAGAAGTCTGTGCTGGGGTAATAAAAGGAACTCTCAGAGCCTTTTCTTAGAATCTGAGTAATCCTGGCATTCCCAGTGGAAACGTTCCCACATGGTATGTAATGTTTCCCCAAAGGAGTATTCTTCAGGGGGAGATGCTGAGGGAATAGAGTCTTCAGCATCAGAATTCTCATAAGGTGGAAAAGTGTATTCCTGTTCCTCAGAAGAATCTGAGGAGAGAGAAACCTGGTCAGAGGATGCATAATCCTCCTCTTGTCTTGGTCTTTTATCAGGAGGGGGATGGGAACCCCTGATAAGGGTAATTAAATCTTCAGCCATCTTAAGCATCTGTTTCTTAGGCATGCACCTTGACCTGTAGACTGATGAACAGTTTTCTTAGGCTTTAAAGGAGTTTTAAGCTTAGCATAAGATTTAATGGTGAGTGTAGTTGGTCTGAAGACACCTTCTGCAACCGAAGGTGTTTCCTCTGCACCGGTGTCTAATTCTGCTCCGGTGTCGGTAGATGGCTGCGTCGGCCTAGTAGACTCTGCTTGGGAGTCGGCAGCTGTCTGGGGTTCCAGCTCTGCGGTCGTCAGGGGCTGCGTAGGTGCCTCACTGAAAACCGGAGAACTGGCGACAGGCCCAGCTGAGGCCACGGGGTCTGGCTTATTCCTAGGCTGCCTGTCCTAATCCTTGCATTTTTTATGAATTGCGGTCGTCGGCTGCTCCGATGGCATGATATAATTAAATTTCCTACCAAGGTAATGCCGTGTGAAGTCAAAACGGCGTTTGATAGTGCGTTTATTAAACCTAGGGCAAAACCGACAACCTGTGATGTCGGGGTCTGGGCCTAGGCAAGGAATACAATAGGAATGGAAGTCCCTATGAGGTATTTTTGCTAAAGGAAAACTTTTCATTTTATTTGGTGTTTTCATATTCACTTCATTACACTTAAAATTTGTTATTAGATTAAGCCAAGGGTCTTAATCCAGACATTCATCTATGAAAAAAGAAGAGAAAATATATCAGCTCTACCTATATTATGATCTGTGTACTTTTCCACCCCACCTCAACAATCCGATTACAGTCTATTAACGTAAACATTTTTTGTCTAGCTTTTCTTCTATTTTTGCACTGTAATGCCTACATTTCTAATACCAAAAAAAGAGAAGAGAAGAAAAAAGCACCTATTTACTTTAATAACTTTATCACATACAATTACAACTAAAAATACTGTACTATAAAATATGCAATTTATGTTGTGAAAAGTTGGACAGAAATACTATTAGGAAAAGAAATTCTTTTACTTATAGTTACCTTTTTCCTTCTTCTTCTTCCCCTTCCTTCACAGATCTTTCAAACATTAATAACATGATGTGAGGCAAATGCTTTTCAGTTTCTCACAAGTTTAACAAAGTCAACAAAAGTTCACCTACTTATTCTTATGCAGCTGTATTTCACAAATGAGACTGATGATTTGCAGTTTCACATTTATTCAATAACTTCTGTGTTGCTGGTCTTCTTCCTGTTAATCTCCATCTCCGGTTCAACTCCACAGTACTCCCGATTCTTCTGTTCAGCTCCTGTGCTTTACTCTGTCTCCCAAACATTTTCCTTTGAAACAGTGGAAAAGGTTTCGCTGACAAAGTCTCTTTGTGTGCTTTGATATCAGAAGAATGAAAATCACAGTCACCTTCTGCTTGATGGCTCATTTTTTTAACACTTTTGCCGTTTTGCCACAGTTTTCCCAGGATAAATGCTTTCTGTTGGTATGTTTGCATCTTTACTAATAAAGGTCTTGGCTGCTTTCTCATGGCCATATTTGGGTATACAAAATGTACGGCCTTTCAATTAATAATTCTTACTGTTGAATACCAGTGAGTTGTTTATTTGTGCCTTCCTACAATTAATATAGTCTATTTCTTCTAGTTTCTGTAGTACAGCAGAACATCTCAGATTTTTCCCTATGTGCTCTGTCCTTTAATTCTACCATTTTTTGAAACATCTCTTCTTAAGCAGTCTTATACTCAGTCAGACTTTTCTTTATTATAACCTCTGATTTTTGCACTTGTATTAGCTCATCTGAATATCTGTTTAAGGCTTCTTCCATTTTTCCAACTTTTATTTGAGTTGATACACTCCTTCAGCTTTTATTTTAATAATTTCAGAGTACATTTGACTTATTTTTTTCCTCTAGATTACTAGAAGCCATGTTTTGCACCAAAGCTTGAACTGCCTTTTGCTGAACATCTGCAGGATTCTTCCCAGTCAGTGTTTTCTCTTCACTTTTTCAATGTGATTTTCTTTCAGGATCTCTTAGTGTCTTCTTTGTAGGCATACAGTTTACTTACTAGCCAGTAACTGAATTTTACTCAAGCTGACAATATTGCTGTGTTCTGTTTTTCAGTTTCTGTTTTCACACTAGGAAAAGTTACGTTGTTGATCAGTGTGCAGCCATCTTGGAAGTCCATCTGCAGATGATTCTTGATAACCATACAGGGTATGAGAGTAGAAATAATAACATAGTCGGACAGGAATGCTGGATTGTGCAAGCAAGAAGGGTTATGATGTCCACACATACATGAAGATTATTAAGTGTGCGCACAGTGGGCAGGTGGACTAAGCTTTGAAAGTAAAAATTAATTTTGAATGGTACAAGTGATATTTGAGGGATAGCAACAATATAAAGGGGGTATTAGCAATATGAGTATGAGGCTGCCAAGCAAATAAAACAATAATAATAAAAAAAGCAACCAGGAGAATGTAGTGATGCAACTCATTTATCTAAGTACAGAGGAGGGGTTTGGAGGCTGGGAAGAATTTCATACACATACCAAAGAGGCAGTCCTTTGAGCAGTAAAGTCCAATTTCCAGCAAAGGTTCCATATTAGGCAAGAATTTATCGCAGCAGCAAACTGTAGGATGGGCCACTCTTTCTAGCTTTTTCAAATGCAAAGCATCCAAAATGTGCATGTATGTTTCTTCTTTTCTCATATTTTTCCTGCTTGATACTGTATGTATGCATGTATGTATGAACAATGTACACATTTATTCAGCAGGAAACAGGCTGCTTTATTAAACATCAGACAAAAAGACGCTGCTCTTTTCACCATCAATCAAAATACACACGAGCATGAAGCATAAAGCGAAACTCATCCAACCCTTAAACAATTACCCTCAGAACTTTTCACATCATCTACTTTGATCTGTATAAATTTCTTTCTTAGTCATTCTCTCTTCATCCCTTGTAGTATGCTCCATCACCAAAGAAGTCAATACAAACAGTAATATTTTTGTATAACAATACAGTATCTCATACACAGAAATGTCACTTGAAATAAAGTATGACATTTGCTGAAACCTAGAGCTTCTACAGTTTGGGTAACAGTCATAAATCCTTCACAGTTTTTGCACTCTGACTTAGGGATTCACAAAGAAACCCACTGCACACATTAAGGGCTGCAGTAAAAAGGCCTGTTTCCCTGATGTGAAACACACTCACAGCAATAAGGAAATACCTCATTATGAGAGAACTTGCATGTCCCTGAATTAATGTTAATTACTTCAAATGCAGATCAGCACTGCACTTTCCTGTGCAAGTTAAACGTGGAGGCAGTTGCATTGTGTTAGCACAGGCACTCTCTCACGCACACAAACACACAATAAAGCACATGCACACGCTTGCACACACATACACACACACACACACACACACACACACACACACACACACACACACACACACACACACACACACACAACATATCCCATAGCTGTCTCTTTGTTGTTAGAACATTCCTGATATCTCTCTTTTCCCTGCCTGGTAATTCAATGATGATTACAGTTAGTCATTAATGTCAGACTTTAAGAGTTTGACACTTCATATCCTTCAGCAATACTAGCAAGCCTCTAAGTCAGTAGGAGTAATACTTAAAATCCTTCTGTGAATTTGTACAAAATTTCAGTTTTTCTTTTTTAACTTCCGCGGTGGTGCAGCGGTAGCATTGTTGCCTCACAGCAAGAGGTTCTCCCATTCGATTCTCGGCTTGAGTGCAGGGAGTGCCTTCTGTGTGGAGTCTGCATGTCCTCCCCACAGTTGGGTGGGCATTCGAAAGACATGCGTAAATGGGCGCGCCTTCGTTGAAGGTTGAACGTCGAGCTGGCACCTCGGCGTTCATCAAAAATCTACTGCCAATCATTAGCAGACCGGAGTTCCGCTGTGGTGACCCTTAACCGGGAAAAGCTGAAAGACAACAACATTAATTTCAGTTTTTTCTTTATGTCTTGCACTTCAAGGGTAAGAAGTATGCTTAAAGTTTCCTTCCCCTCAACTGTAAGTCACGACATGTTTGCAAGCACTGAATAATTCCCAAGATCCTTACTGTATGTTAAAAAAAAACCCTGCTGCAGAAACTTATCAGTTACTGCATTGGTTTAATGCTGAGGTTTCTGGTGACAAGGATGATCTGAAGAAGACCCCAATGCTTGAAAGTGTTTATTTTATTTATTAAATGTTTTGTGTGCTTTTAAACTGGATTTGGCCATGTTAGTTGGACCGTTCTTTTTTCTTTGTTAAGAGGGTAGTAATCTCTGTGGAAAACAGGAGAGTACAAGGCTGAAATCCCTTTTAATGTCTTTAAGGCATGCTAGAGTATCCCTGGTGCCTAGTGGTCTAACACACCAATTTTTTTTTTTATTATTATTAAAGTATCCCTGGTGTCTACTGATTCCTCAGACCCACATGTGTAAAGATATCCCTGGTGTCTAATGCCCCCCCCCCCAAGACACATCAAGACAGAAGAAGCAAGTTTTGAGAAGGCTGAAAACACGAAATGATATTTTGGAATTGTGCATATGCAGTATTATTCTAAAGTTCCGCTATGCTCTGTGGGTTATGTACAGGTGTTGTAAGCCAGGGATGCAGTGGGGACCACCATCCCCTGTAACATCAACAAGGGAGGGAGGGTTAATACCTTGAGACACACTATAAATATAGACGTGTACGGTAATGTTACCCACACTGTCTGCACTCACCAACTAGACATCCCTTTGGAATCTCACTATGCAGGAAGCACTGCTATACCTGAAATGTGTGCTCTACACAGGAATCACATGCACTGCTTCGGTGGTGTTCAAACACACTGGTTATGATCCCATGTGCATCACCATCTCCATGCTTATGGGGCCTTTATTACATGTGAGAAATTTAGGATATCAGTATCTCAAGGAGAGGGGCATTATTCCAGAATGCATGCATGGTATGAGATACGCATGGCCAGCTCTCTCTAGTGGTGTGCTAGAAAACCATATATGCTTTTCCACATGCAGAACTGTTGCTACAAGAAACTTGTTGAATATTCTAGAATCGAAGGCCTGTGAAACACCCACCTTGTTCCCTGTTAGTCTCAAAAAAGTCGTTGTGACTAGAACAGAAAGAGCAGCACATATACTGGCAGCCTTAACTGTAACCCAGCAACCAGGATTCAGTTAGTGATCCTGGCACTAAAGTAGCCATACAGGGTAGGGAAAGAGAGAAGGGGTGTGGCCTGCTCATTTCTCTGGTGGTGCTGGTGGTGAGGATTTTGCACACTCAGGGATACACAACGCAATCGGATTTTTCTGAAGGAATCCAAAGAAACTACTGCTCAATAATTCAAGGTGACAGGCAGGGGTGTTTGGAGAGAAAATCCCTTGTAATAGTAAGAGGACATTCTCAGTGGTCAGCCCATTGCTTATCCTCTCCCTGACTCTTTGCCAGATGCATGTAGGGAGTAAGGGCTAACTGCACCAAAAAATCTACAGCCACCCTGACTGTATCTTCTTAATAGAGTCTAACTCTGCTAATGAAGAACATATGGGGCAACTGACTGGGAGGGCTCTGATGAAAAACAGCAGAGGCAAAAAAAGAAAACTAAAAAAATTAAAAAGAATACCCATACCTTACTTTATGGGAAGGCCATACATTCTCACAGTGTCCGTCTATTAACCAGTCTATTCTAAAGCAATCAATTATCACCCCATCAGTGAAATTATGGTATGTCACCTTCTGATGGGTACCTCATACATACTGCTGGGAAGCAGTGATACCAAGAGATACAGTGTGCTGCATAACTGATGCTTCTACTCTACTTGCATCTCTTGATATTTTTGGCAAGCTTTGGTCTTTTATAGTCAGGGACTCTTCAATGTGCAATTTCCTCCACATGACTATCAGTCACGACAATGTCCACCTCTCATACATTTAAATACCATTAGTGCCTCACTTCCCTACCCAGTTTAATTTGAATATTATTATGTGGTCATTTGCATATATCTTCTGCTGCTCATCACTGCCCTCTGCACTGTAGCGCACCACAGGACTATACATTACTAGCATGCCACACCAGTCTGTGCACTGCTAATTCTCATGCAACTGTGCACTGTGGGATATGCAGCTTGCCAATGGTTCCTGGACCTAATGTCATCCCCTCCGCTGTGCATGGTTTATTACACATTCAAACGTAGGCCATGCTTCACATATAGTTTTCAATTTAGTGTAACAAACTATCACACTATATTTCAGCCTGCAGTTGACTTAGTTGCAAGTTTATGCTATATACTGAAATAATATTAATCATTTTCCATTACACACATTGTATTTTTTAATATTTAGTGACCTTTTTGCATAAGTAAAATGCTGGCATGAGTGGGAGTAAACATACCTGTAAATTAGACTGGGTAAAGAGTATTTAAATATGTAGCAGCGATATGTGTTCTAATTATTACCAAACGGCACTGCTGCTTTCCAAAAAAATATTGATTTTAGTACTAATAATTTGACTATTGCTGGACAGAAACATTTAACGTGACCAATGTTGAAATTACTTCTGTTAAACATTTACTCACCAATGACAGGTTCTTGGGGTAAGAATATTCAGAAAGTGAGGCGTGAATGGTCAAACTCCCCTTGTGGATTTTTGACTACTTAAGAAGACACACTGCTTGTTTGGTGAGTCAGTTTACTGTTGGTCAGGTATACACTCTTTGTGAACTGCCGGGTCTTACATTTATAGGTTCATAGGCAGTTACTAGGCAGGCAGACTAGGAGACAATTAAGGAGCCCAACCCAAATTCCAAACTGCCCCAAAGCACTGTCAGTTAAGTAACTTGCCCCAGGTCACAAAACAAGCAAACAAATGCTGAAAAATTCAAACCTTGTACCACAGGAAGTATCTCATTAATAGTTCATAGCCTTAATCCTCTGCACGAACTGCCAGACAAAAATGAACAATTTGGGCCACAAGCTTCACACATTCACACCTGTATTTTGGAGTCCAGCTCTCAAACACTAGACTACACCGGCCTATTGTGCAGCAATATCTTACAGCATAGACTCAGATAAAATAACTCTAGGATGCATTTTGCATACATTTCAGTGATTTGCTTGCTATTACTAATGGATTAGCTTTGGCCCAGCACCAAACTAACATTATGATTATTTGTTTCAACACAGAATTACCTTAAGAATCCTGTAATGAGCTTGGTACAGAAGAAGGTTTCATGTGTTGCTTATTACATCTGAAAGCCTGTGTCTCTGCAGCAAGAATAGAAGATTCTTCCCTCTTGAACAGCCATCTCATGTACTTGTGAATCTATTTGAATGCATGCAGTTGGGTCGGCTGTGCAACCCATCATTTTACACCGTGTGAAATGGTGGCAGGCTGTGTAACTCTGAGTCTGCAGAAACAATTTCTTAATTATCCGATAATGGTTATCAATAGGAAACCATCTGGATGAAATTCCAGCCTGAACAGGAACAGCTAGGTAGTATTAACATTGTGTTTCAACTTAAAAAAACAAACAAAAAAAAATACATGTTTCACAGTTGAGGTAAGACTGAAGTCACAAAAAGGGAGATGTGACGGCCGACTATCAGAGGACAGAAATCAAACATGCATTAAATGTATGTTGCGAACAGGTAGAAGCACAACCACATTAACAAATGAGGTGAAGTTCAACAACTCACAAGACTGGCACTGTGCTTTAGCACAGCTACAGAGGTATACTGATGGGAATCAGCCAAGCAGATGACAGGTACAGCATTTGGGAGTGGAAGATGTATTACCAAGACAGCTGGGCACAGGAGTGGACACCAATTTGGTAGTGGTTGTGCAGGCAGTGTTTAAGCAATGTAATGTCTGGGATGGATGCATGCAACCGTGGGGAACCCTGGGAAACAGGTTATATCACAAGTAGAACGACTATTGGTCGTACATCAAATAGTCCATAAGGTGACATGTATGTGGGAATTAACAGTTTACATCACAGACAAAACAAGACTGAAGGTTTTCACACTTTAAACAGACCATGAGGCACAGAAGGCACCTTTATGCATTTTAGAAGTGATGCCAAAAAGCATATGAAAACATCAGATTCTTTATGTCATCATAACTCATTCTGTCAAATTGGAAAAACAAAATAAGTACTATTTTAATAAAATAAAACCTCTATATTTTGTGCCTGTGTTGGGGGGGACCTGCCTCCTAATCTCCCAAACCACTAAACTTATAAACTACTTTTGGAAGTTGTACCACAAAGGGAGAAAGGGACTGGATTTCAATAAGCTGAGTCCTGATGGGCTCAGCTTAGGATCAGCTGAATGGATCTCCAACATCATACTTTGAGGAGATTTACCAACCTTTAGCCAGTGCTGTCATATTTAATCCCCACACCCAAAAATGACAGGAGCCCAATCACAAGTCTTTCAGAGCAATTAGCGGTTACTAGGCAGGGCAATGCATTTTCTGTGCTTAAGACAATAGTTCAATACCCGATACTAACAATCAAGAGAAACCTGTATTATACATTTTTAAATTATTCACTCACTGATTACATAACAGTAGTGCTTGCAAACAGCATGAATATGAATATACAAGCTTAATAATCAGACTGGAGTACTGAATTTAAATTTCTAGCAATGCTATATGTTTTAAACAATAGCAAAGAACAACTCTGAAAGGAGACAGTGTTGTTTTGCCAATTAAATGTTGATTTTTCCTTTTATGACTTAAATTAGTTACACCTGGGCAAGATTGTTTAACATATTTAATACTTGAATTGGTTTTCTCCACCTGTCAACATTTTCAGGGTACAGGGTACCAGGGCCTTAGGGTAAGAATATTTAGTAGGTGAAGGATTAATGAAAATGCTCCCTACAGATTAAATTTTGATAAACCCTCACTTACTCTGTTGACTGTGTCCATTGTTGGGGTCCATCAGTTTAACAAATGCTGATAAATATACAACCTACATAAACTGCTTGGTATTAGACTGTACACTGACACAGAATTAAGAAGCAACATCTTACAAGTTGTAGTGAAATAAAATAAATGCAAAATACAATTTAAATGCATCTTCTGATTCTTTTTCATTTATTCTTTGATTGCCTGCTTTATCCAGTTTATAGCTGGAGGGAGCCATGACCTATCTCAGACCACAATAGGTGCAAGGCAAAAAGAGAAACTAATCTCAAATAGGATTTCTGTCAATTGCAGGACATGTGCATGTGTGCAGACACACTTACACGTGGAACATACCTCTACAGGCAATTTGGAGAATCTCCAGTTTACATATATCATGCCTTTTAGATGAGGAAAGAAAGTGGAGCAGTTAGCAAAAACCTATGCAAACCCATTCAGGACATGTAAAATCTACCCAAGAGGCATCCCAGCTAACAACAAGCTGGAAAACCAAGCACTGTGAGGCAGCAGCACTAGTTACTGTGAATCTGTGCCTCCTAAATTCATCCTTATCATTTGCTTTTCTTTACCACGGCATAATCTGCTACAACAAACACATTTCTGTTAAAGCTATAATCTAAGGCTGTACATAGGTATATCAGGATTTACCCACAGTTGGTGTGATTTGATCATGAGAAGAAGCCCAAGTGATTAAACAAAACCAACCATGGGTAAATCCTCATATATATCCACAAACAAGAGTGAATTATTGCTTTTATACAATAACATTATTTAAGAAAGAAATTACTTAACCTTTCTTAAATAATGTAATTGTAAGGAGACTTCTGTCTGCTTCTGCATTGTCTGGACTATTCTGCTGTACTAAGCATGCGTACGGGACTTCCGTTCCCACACTTGCACAGTACATCAGTGCAGGAGAAGCAGGAGAGAAAACAGAATCTCTGCTGCTGTTTGTTTTTGTTAAATGTTAAAAATAGAAATTTACAGGGACAGCGCAAAAATATGAGGAAAACCAGGTATGTTTCTGTTTTACTTTTGTAGAATATACCTGATTTTTCTGAAATTTTGTTATGTCTCCAGTATATGACAAGAAAAAGTCCAGTCGCTCAATTGTACTTCAGAGGCTGGACTTTTTCTGTACTGGTTTATGCTTGATTTACAACAGGCACTCTAGTTGGGCTGTCCAATCAGCCTGCTTGTTTCTAAATAGTGATGAGACACTAAGTTTTAGCATGCATGTATACTTAAGAAATGTAGAAAGAGAATGGTAGATAACAGTGTTTGCAATGTTGCATACTGAATCTGTATTGTGTCGTTACTTTAAGTGGTGCAGCATATGTACCTGTGAAACTATTTAAAGGTGTGTCTTTGACGGGCATCTAACCCATCACTGTTCTTAGCCTGAAATGGTGTCGGCTTATTGAGCAGTGTAAATGGAAGAAGACTCTAGTTCTGAATCTTTGGGCAGCTGCTATTAATAGGAAAACAGCATGTGGCACCAAATCCAACCCAGAAAATTCTAATCTGAAAATAATTGGCTGGTTAGTAGTGACTTTCTCTTTTTGTTGCTCGGACCAGTGACATAAGATTGAAGGCTGGGAAAGAGTGGAATAGTCAACTATTAGAAGACAGGGATTAGGAACGCAATGAGTATGCAACTGTGTGTGTGTTTTTGGCATAGGCAAGCAAGGCCACCAACTTAAACTGTCATGGACCAAACAATGAGAATTAACAGGCAGATAATTAATCAAGCCAGGGAAAGAATAATTCGCTAGGCTTAAAATGGCTGACAAGGGCAGTTAGCCTAGTACTAATCTATGAACCTATTTTAATTTCTCCAAATCTTTTGGGTTTCTAATACCATGATGGAAAGGACCCCATTCCTAAGTCAAAGTACGATTAAAGTTCATGAAATTAGTATTGTTTCAATCTTTGATGTCAGCCAGAAGTGCTCTTCGTAGCACCTGCAGTGCGCCCAGTAATGACTCCTTCTACAGTTTGTACAGAGTTACATGTATTGGTAACAAATCTAAATATGACTGTAGATTCTTTTTTATAAGACCCATTGCTCCTACTACTATTGGAACTGTCTGGGTACCTTTCTTCAACATTGCTCTTGTTTCTGCCTGCAAATCCTAATAATTTATGACTTTGTGTGTCTCTGTACGGAAGACACTGTAGTCACTGGGAGTAGCGATTTCAATGATCAATGCTACTTCTGTTTTCTTTTCATGGACCACTATATCTGGTTTTCTCACATCTATCTTTTGAACTGTTGGTAATGGGTGATCTCATGTGATGAAGACTTCATTATTTTCTATGAAGGTCTGTGGCTCATGTTTGCACTGTTTTTCAGCTACTTCAATATTGTAATGTTTGTACAATCCCCAGTGCAACAGTCTTGCCACATTATTATGCCTTTCAGTATACAATATCTGCCATTAGTATGTCACAACTAACAACAAGGTGTGCAATGCAACTGTTTCCAATACTGTTTTACAAAACCTACATTTGTCTTTGTAAACGAACATGTACATAGTCCACTATCTTGGCTCACCAATATTAATCTTTCATCCTTTGGTTTGAATTTGCCTCTCATTAACCATTATTGCGTTTGATCCTGATCAACATGAGATTGTTCCAGGAGTTTTCTATACTTGCAACTATATTTATGTATTTTCTACATTTCTTGCCTTCTCATCTTTCTTTTGTTTTTGGAACATTCAGTTGCTGCCTGATTTTTACCTACTTCTGGTTTAATTTCCATTCCCGCTTGATGCCAATATGCTTCTGCTTGACTAAGAAGGGAAGTCATCTTAGATTTATTCTGTTCATGTTTCAAAACTTTTACTATATTTGGGTCTTGTGAGGTCAGCAGATATGTATGCAGTCCCACAATTGCAGATCTCTACATGTAATCAATTTCAAGGAGGCCCATACCTCCTTTGGAATAGGAATATATAATTTTGGTATGCACTGATTTTTATAAAGCATCCTTTTTGTTTTCCTGTCTATTCTATCCAACACCTTTTTGGGGTCAATCACTCCAAAACTGTAAGTTAGTACAGGAAGAGCAAACTGTTTTACAGCTTCATCTTTGTTCCTAGATGTCAACGCTGTTTTCAGGATTAATTTAAGTCTTCTAAAATAGGGTCTATATGGCAAGCGCAAATGCTTAGGTTGTCGAATATGGCATGATCAGCACTGATTAAATGAACCGCAAGTACACGGAATGCCGGAAACTGAGAAATTCGAAATTCCGATTCGGCATAGTTGGCCCTTCTGTGTTATAGCTCCGTAAGGTAAGTGTGCGATAGTTACGGACCTTAGGGTTAGGGTGCGGGTTAAGGTAAGTGCATAGAAAGTAATGTATGTAAGGGTTAGTGTTGGTTTAGAAGTAGGGTTTAGGTTAGTGTATGTATGTGGTTTATTTATTTTGTTTGGGTGGGTAGTATGTAGAGAGCGGTGTAGTGGGAAGTAAGTTTTGTTTTCATTAGTGGGTCGAACGGTGTTGGCCAAACATAACAATTCGGTGATGTGTATTTCTGTATTTTGAGGTTTCAGTGAATTGTGTGTTCACTTAATAGGCGTCGATCATGCTGTATTCGACAACCTAAGTGTTCGCGTTTATAAAACAGACCCCTAAAATATTCCTTACTGAGTTTTATTCACATTTGTTCATGTTTTATTGTTGATCCTTCATCAGTTCCCAAATATTTATACACACCCTCTTGCTCAAGTTCTGTTTTATCACATTCTTGTCCCAAACTGATGTTTTCTTGTTGCTGCAGCTTTCCTGCTTTAAAGGTTGCTTTTGCACATTTACCAAGACCAAATGACATTCTTATATCATCTGAAAAAGCTTTGACTACTTGCAGTTGTGCTTTCGGTTCCTCATCTGATGAGCTATACAGTTTTAAATCATCAACAAAGAAAAGATGAAAAGTCTTAACACTTTTTTGCTTTCTGGGAGCCAAATTATAACCATGACCTAATCTGTTAAGCAGACAGCTTAATGGGTTAAGGGCAAGGCAAACGAGCAGCAGTGACAGTGAGTCACCTGGAATACCCCCCTTAATATTTTTATCCCTGGAATAATAATTTGTTCTTTATCATGGCTTAACTGCAAAGTGGTTTGCCACTATTTCACGGTCATTGTAATGTAGTTTATCCGTGTAGGGTGTATCTTATACATTTTTAAGCACTCTTTTTATCCATGAATGTGGATACCATCAAATGCTTTTTTATAGTCAATCCATGCCATACTTAAGATTCTTCCACTTTTTACAGTTCTCCACTATGACTTTATTTAACAACAAATTATCTTTTGTTCCATTTGGCTTTCTTTTATTACCCTTTTATTCTATTGCCATAGTTGAGTTTCTTCTAAATGACTATAAACTCTATCAGCATCAATTCCAGTGTATAGTTTATATATCATTGGAAGGCAAGTTATTGGTCTACAGTTTTTAGGGTAGCTTGCAGGTTCACTCTTTATAGGAGCATTGTTTTTCTTGTTGTTAGCTAGGCTGGCGCCTGTTTAGGGTGCGCATATAAATAGCTCTTACTCATGGCTAAATCTTCATGCAAACACTTTTAACCAAAAGTTGGTTACTGCATCTGGGCCTGGAGTTTTCCAATTAGAGTCTTTTCTTAACTTTGTTTCAATCTCTCTGGCCATTACTTCAAACAATTTCATATCCTGTACATTTGAACTTATTATTTCTTTTACTTATTTTATCCATTCAGCGTCTTTGTTATGTTCCACAGGATCTTCATACATATTTCTCCAAAATGTATCTATTTCTTCTTTTCTTGGTGGTCCTTCAATTCCTTTTACTTTGTTTCCCAATTATCTGTAAAACTTTTTTGTGATGTCATTAATAAGTTGCTTATCGTGTACTTTTCCTTTATATTTACCTGTGTATCTTCTAAGTTTTTCTGCCCGGGGTATTTTTAATTTATTATTTGCAGTAGTGCATGATAAATCCTAACCCATTATAATACTCAGGAAAGGCCTTAGCTGAAACGGCACCCTAGGCAAAGTACTGCTCTGGTGCCCCTTAAGACCCTCCCACACCAAACTCAAGGAACACCCCGATTTGAGCCAAGCCCACAGATGGGTCACTCCCACAAAACCCACTCCAGTTCTTTCAATGTTTAAATGCATAAAGAAAACAGTCATACTGTAACAGACACCTTGTAGTGTAGTTGACTGCAATTGAAGGCTGAATTCTCCTTAACAAACCTGCTTGATCTGTTGCTAGTGTAGCATTCACACAGCCAAATGACAGGTGCTAAAGCCATGGTTTAAAGCTCAGTGCCACAAAATGTATAATAGTACTCTTTGGGAAGTCACTCACCCTAGGACATGACCTCATTGACAGCATACCCCTAACAGTAGGACAAGTAGTGATTTGAGTATGTATGTAGATAGTAACCTGGTTTTGACCAACATGTGTCTAAGATAGTAAGGAAATTATTCCATGTTGCTCAACCTATAAGCAACGGCATAACATCTAGGTCCAAGGAAGTTATTGTTTCACTGTATTCGGAACTCATCAGGTTCATAATTGAGTACAATGACCTCTTTAATATGTACCTGATTAGGCACCTGTAACAAATGAAATGTTTATAAAAGGTTTTTCACAGAAAGAGTAGAGGGTGGAAACAACATGTCCTATACAGATCGCCTCACAGCCCTATCTCTATATTCTGTTTCCTACAGACTGTTGAAAAGCAATCTATGCCTGGCATACAAGGCATCCTTAAATCCTACTATGACGGACCTTTTGCATATCAAGAAAATGAATAAGATTCAAATTACTTGATCTCGGGATTTAAACTTCTCTGCTGACTTAAATAGGACACGTTGGAGGGACAGGTATGTATGTGTCTCACAGAATTTCTCTTCTCTGGAACAGGCTTCTTATCTATGTGAAGCAGAGCTTTTCCCTAACCCTATTCAAGAGAAACCTGGGCCAGTAGATGGGAAATTAGAAACACACCCTGGGTCTTGCACCTCTGTTTCTTGTCCTAGCTTACATATACACCTTAAAATAGCCTCTAAGGCATATAAACGTCTGGGATACAATTTGCATGCTTGGCTAGGCTTATAAAGGCCCCAGTGGTCATTATCTTAGTATACACCTATTAACTTATAATGAGTGTCTCATGGAACTTGGAATATATATGTCCTACACCAAACAGCAGTCACTGGGTATTTAATTGGCATTGCTCTGTCTCACCAGTTCATCTATCAGGAAAGGATACTCCACTGATTTTTTTCTAGGCCCCATATGTCATACACTTGTTATAGACACTGTCAAGATTATCAGCTCAAATATTCTACACTAAGACCGTTGAAGAACATCTAAAGGTAAATAAGTCATTGTCACAAAATAGAAATAAACATTAACTGCAAAATGGGCAATGTGCTGTTGTTTAGTCACTATAAACGGGTTAAACTAGTACCTTCAGACTCAGCTGTTTATTGACAATAGGAAGCGGTTGAGATTGTGTAATGGGGTGAATATCTATGGAGATGGTCAGACAGCCATCCTTTCCTTTGCTGACCATGTAGAGAAAGCTCAGAACTATGTCTCATAATTGCTGAGAATTTGCTCCAGAATATAATACCTGCTAATCAGATTAAGTAAAATCTCGCTTGAGAAATTAATACCCCCCCCCCCCCCCCACTAGATGTGGGTATGGCAGTGGTTGTCTCAAACTTTAAATGGGTAAGACTATGCAATTTCTATTACAACAGTTATCTCCACTACAAATACTTCGGAACTTCATGACTATTTGTAGGTTTCCAGGAAGGGATCACTGCTGTGTTACTCTTTTTAGACCAACGGCACCTTAAATGTAATCTGCTTTACAGAAACAGTTTCAGCGAGGTACCTAGTGCATGCATTTTTGAGATATTATGTACATCTTCCACTTCCTTGTTATTCTCACAGCTACTGACCTGTACTATAGCTGTAAGGGGCTATTGGACTAGTCCTGTTACCCAGAACAAATCATCAGATCAATAAAATAATTTCAATCTGCTCTGGTTCCACAACATTCTATTTTAGCAACCTTAAAGGCATTGTAATTTTCCAACCTATTTCCTAGATGCTCTCAGTTAACACCAAATGCATACTCAACAAGATCATTTAAACAACACCTATTTGCTGACTTACAATGAAATTTGCAAGAAGTATTACAGATGTGTTACATGACACAACATTTTAGAATTATTTTTCTTGACTTATCATGCAACCCTGTGTCTGTCTTTCTGCCTACTTGTTTGCATGTCTGTCTTCCTCTGCCTCAACCACAAAAAGGCACACATGCAGACACTGAAACTCAGGTACATGCACACACACACACACACACACACACACACACACACACACACACACACACACACACACACACACACACACACACACATTTATTTATGGTCTTTGCGGTGTTTTGGAGTATGACAGATTCCTTGTTGTGTGCTATGAGGAAATGGTGTGAATAAGCATTGAATGGAAGAAGTATAACACTTTAAGAACTGCATCCTACAAGGCACGTTACATCAGTGTGTGGAAAGAAATTCACATTAATTATTGGGACTATCAAGCCTACTGCTTGTTTCAAAGGGGTGCAGGAAAACTGGTGAAAATAGTATTTGTTAGCTTATCAAGTCGTAATAGTTCACTAAAATCTGCAAAATGTTAAGGTAGACAATTTTAAAATGTTAAGGTAGACAATTTTATTATATTTTCATTGTAGGATTTCACTATTAAAAACTGACAGAAAACAATTATGGAGTATATATAGGTCAGAGGTGAGGTTCATAAACTAGAAACATTAATATTGAATTACCATTTCATTTTGAAGATATATCCATTCCAAATTCATTAAATGTTCATATAAAGTGGCCAGAAATGTTTCTTATAAATTTATTATTTTCTGGTATTTGCTTGCATCTTAATAGTTTGTACTGTTGTCTTCTCACAGCTTTGAATGCTGACTTCTAATCTGGTATCATCTGATACACAAGTTTTATCGTATATTGGTATTTGCTGTAATATGGACCCACCTATCTATACTTCTTAGATTTCTCTCACTGCTAGTTTTGACATTTAACAATGATAAGGGCACCATGATGTTTCTGAATACGAGCGTTTCAGCTTTAGAGTGATGTACCTGCATCATTTGTCTTTTCTTTGTACCTTATAAAACAGACATTGGGTATCTGTAGTACTGATAATTATTAATGAATGCATGAACATTTGTTTTGTGAAAATTAATCAAACATAACCAAACCATCAGTATTCGAGCATTTAAAACGGCCATGTTAAACATGAAGCTGAAGACATTTACCATTTTTACGCATTTAAGCATTATCCTGCACACAAATATAAAGGAAGTTGCAAATGTATATTCCATGCATTTTTAATGTCTTGGAACCAAAATTAGATTTTGTCAGAGCAGCAGAATATGTGCTGAAAATCTATACATGATATTAATAGCATAGTGGATAACAAGATACCATATGGGAAAGTTTTGATTTTAGACAGAACTAGATACTGACTCCATTCTTTTCTGGCAGCCATTACAAATGTTTTACACAGCGGAAAGGTCACAAGATTAATTAGGGGCAGTCACCTCATGATGTGCAGAGGAAAACTATATTTTGTACCAGGTTTCTCACCATGGCCATAGGTAGTATTCAGGAGCGTGAAACTGTCTGACATAAGCAATGGAGGAGCAGTTCATTTCGTATTCTTTGTTTCCAGCTTGTGGATGTCTTGGTCAGTCAGGGGTTGGTGGGAGGGCCATCTTTTATGCATAACCCAGAGTGGGAAGAAAATGATCTGATATGCATCAAGCAGTAGAAACATGGACGGTCATGGACAAAGGCACATTTAAGTCAGGAGCACAGGGCTAGTTCCATTTTGCTGTGCTAACGAAGCCTTTATTAGTGTGTGTTTTATAGCTAAAGTCAAGTCTCATAACACAAAGAAAATCCGTGTTTGTTGCAGTTACTGAATTCCTTGCAGGCATGACTAATTTTCTAGTTGATCTGTAAAATTGATATTCATAACTTCAGTTATACAAGTTGGTTTCCTAAACAAAAGGTTTCAAATAATTTACATGTAAACATTTGGTATGAATTCATCACATTTATTGACTAATTATACATAGTATGTGTTTCAATGTATTTAATTACAAACAACAGCTGCCTGAGAACAGCATGTGTCCATGTAGTTTATAACATGCCATTGCTGTCTGACATATCATCTGTACTGAATTACTGGGTTAGTTTTGGAAACTGATATCCTTCAAGTGATCTGTTTATACATATTCTGACAGGACTTTCTTGTATTATTCATTTTTGACCAATACAATTTTCCCTGAGACAAAAATAGACATTTCCTTCACTTCAAGCGATATTGGACCAAATCTGATAATAAAATCTTCTCATAAATTTCCATAGTACAAACAATTAAAATCTGCTACAGTCAAGTTACCCTCTTGGCCATGTCCCAACAAAATCATGTGCTAGTACTTGCATATCTAACATGTGCGGACTTTTTAAATATTCGAAAAATCCAGACAGATCCCTTCTACTGCCAATATTTTTATTACAAACATTCTGATGAAAACTCCTTTGCCAATTAAACACACACCATGCTTTAAAACTGCATTATTCCACCTCTCAAATATATTTTTATAGCGTTGCATGGCAATTGCATAAGAAAGCTGCCTGCTGCCTGAATCGACTTACCTTCAAAAGCCAAGCAAGGGAAGTAAACAAGGGACACGAGGAGTTAAGAGTACTACACAGAAAAAAAAGTGAAAATCGTACTTGGTAGCCTGCGTGTTGTACAAGGAGCCAGTCCGCCGATAATCCATGCTGTCCAGTCCACAGATCAGATCAGGAACAGGAAGTAATGACAGCCAATAGATACTCCCGCCTCTATCTCGTCATTGAAGAAAGGAATGAGAGGCGGGCATGAGCTGCATTATATACTCTGGATTGGAGCAGTAGCTGGGGACGTCAGTGGTACGAAAGCATCACCGATTGGATGCTTTAAATAATGCCCAACAAGAGCAGCCACTGAAACTCGTCAGGGAGAGGGAGGGAATGGAATAACACAATAGGGGGGCCATTCTATGTGCTGTGAATGAATCATGCTTGAATTACGGAAGTGGGGGAGGGCGCAATACTACAACGGGGCTGGGCGCAATGCTGAAAAGTGGAGAGATAGAAGTAATGTTAAACTAATGAAATTGCGTCCTTTATGATGCCGGCCTTTATGGCGCCCTAGGCAGTCGCCTAGTTCGCCTATGCCTAAGGCCAGCCCTGATAATAGTGTGCATTGCTTTTATTGTGTCTATCTTTCTGAGTATTTTTGTTGATCTGCTCCCTCTTCTGTATTCTTCTAACAGTTACACTTCTTGTCGTAGTTGCTTTATAGTTTTCTCTATTCAATAGTTCCATGATGTCATTCGATTTCTCCCCATCCTTTCCCTTACTACCCTGCGTTCTTGTAGTAGGACTTTATCTGTTATTAACTTGGCTGCACAGTAATGTATCCTATTTACTTCTGTTATATTGCATGAATCTCTATGGACAGTCCTAACTACTGTGTGTATTTGTTTTATCAAACTTCTAAGTTTTTGGGGTTTTATTGACTTTCTGCAGTCTAGTTCTTTCATTGATCTTAATATGTCTATCCATCTCTATTAAATCAAGCAACTCTTCTATTAGATATTTTTTTAAACTGAGGGCACATTCTTTGTTCGCTATTTTCTGCAGGCGTTTTATAGAATGTTTTGGGGCTTCCTCCTGTGCCATGCTCTCTTCAGTTTCACCATGTGTCATCCATTGCTCCTTCATATAGGAACTCACTGGCCTATCACTCCATGACATTGACTGTGTCAGAGTTGCCCAGTTTCCTGTTCTTTCCCCTGCTGTATAGCTCCAAATGAACCTTTATACTGGTTTCCTATGGGAAGCTCCACAGTATCTTCATATGTCAACTGATTAGAGGATTCCTGCTCCACTGGTTTCTCCTTAATTTGGGTTTCCATTGCTATATCCTGTTGCATTGTTATCTAAGTTAAATTTTCTACACTAAATTCTTCACTTTGCAGATAATCCATAACCTCACTTTCTATTTCTTTAACTTCTCCATTACTAATCTTCTTTTCCTCTTTATTTTATTTTTTTTGTATTGTAATGTTTTCCATACCTGCTTGTTTTTGCCTGTATTTGTCTTCAAATATCTTTGGTGCTGCTCTTTTTGCATTGATTAGTTTGGTCTCTCCTTTGCATAAATATTGCACCATATTAAATCTCTTTTTCCTTCCCATGTCCATATTTCGTCTTCAGATGTCTCCTCCTCCTCTTGTTTCTCCTAACTTTGGGGACAAGTTGCTCCATCATACTGTGATATGACCTGTGTCAGACTTTCTACACTGAATCCTTCACTTTGCAAATATTCATTAACTTCAGCTTCTATTTTTTTTTTAACTTCTATTGACTAATCTTCTGTTCTACATTCAGTCTTTGTGATCTTATATTTTTATTGTGAAATCTTCCATATCTGGATGCCTTTGCCTATATTTCTCTTCGAATATCTTTGGGGCTGCCTTTTTTTATGTTGATTAATTTGGCTTTCTCCTTTTCATAAATATTTTGCCATATCAGATCTCTCTTTCTTTCTCATCTCCATATTTCTTATTTATACCCTTCAAATGTCTCTAAATTCTGTTCTTTAAATTTTCTCACTTCCTCAGTCACTTCTTTTTCCAAATGGCACAAGGTTTCTTGGTCTATATAGCGTTTTTCATGGATCTGTTGTATTACTGAACACAAATTTTTATCTGAAGGTTCTGATAGTTTTTCTTGTGGAAATAATTTTCTTTCCACTAATTTCTCAATTAATGTTTCCGTATATAATTTGTCTGGAAATTCTAGGCTTTTTGTATAATAGTAACAATATATAATTTCTTTCTTATCCTCAATAGTCCGCTCTATTGTCTTTATGGCTCTTCTTTGGCCTATCAGTTTTTTCTTTTTTGTTTTTGTGGACTGTCACTTCCTTCTACAACAGGGGGCCATCCTGCCTCTGGGCCTGGCCTGGCCCCTTGTAGAAATGTTTCCATATTTTGAGGATTCTACAGTCATTTTTTCCAGTCCTGGTACCAGTGTGCCTACCAGGATTGGGCACTTTTTTATCCTGGGACTTGTGCACCCAGCTATCTTCTTTATTTTTTAACCTACTTCTGTCCATGATATCTGCTATATAAACTACAGTCTATATATCAGTGTCGTCTTGGTGACAGTTTGTGAATAACAGGGTCCACCTCATGAAGGTACACAACAAGACTTGAAGAGGAATTCAATTCCAGCAATACTTCTCTCCTTTTGCTGATTTTATCATCTCTCCATTCGGACTCTCATGGACCAAACAATGAGAATTAACAGTTAGGTAGATACACTTATATGAATTAACCAAGCCAGAGAAAGAGTAATTGGCTAGGCTTAAAATGGCTGACAAGGGCCTAGTACTAATCTCTGAACCTATCTGCATGTTGAGGAAAGACACACTGCAAAGATACAGGGAGTACAAGAATAAGGAATGTGATGGACAGACATAAGGTACTAGGTGTGAGCATTATATACTGACTCCAATGTAAAACGGGTGATGCAATCACTGTGCTGAAATCTGACACTGCAACAGGTGCAGAAAGAACACTAAGGTCTTGTACAGAAAAGTTTAGCAATTCACTTTTGCATCAAAGATTACCAGTGAGAAACTGCCATTTGTAAGGACGGTTAGCAAATAGTTTCACGTCTGAAAAGTAGAACAAGTAACACTTCTAATCATGACCTCTTAGGTGTCCTGGGTTGTGCTCTCTGCCTACCATGTAGGGGAGTGTAAAACACAGTCCAGGCAACTGTTTCCAGCAGTTCTTCCATCAATAGGTGTATGCCTGTTTATTATTCAATTATTCCAAAGGGGAATGTCTTGCAGCAAACCAGAGCAATCACAATCACACAGTCAAATGACTTTGTAGATGTAATTTTTCTTTACCAAACAAGGGAGAACCATTGAAATCTCATGAGTGCATCTCAATACCAGCATTACTCACTTACACAGCTGATAACAGAATGAATGTAAACACTCCTGAACAAGAATGAAGGTGAAATAAAGTTTTATATTCTTAGTTAAGTCCTTGGTAAGTGCCCAAATACATTTTGATATGGACAGAACCAACCTTTTAGGCAAAATAATGAGCTTTTCTAAAAAATCAAGGAAAACCAAGTAAAGGACTTCAGACAGAGCTGCTAAGGAGATGAATACTAGTAATGTTGATTCTGGTACTAAGGCAGCTTTACTGCGTACCATTTATGCATACTGCTTGCAATGAAACTAGCAGACCAGTTGACAGCAGCACAATCTTCAGGAATAAGATCAACTTGGTTGTAAAGTGGAAAGATTTCCCTAACTTTTGATCTAGAAACTACTGTCCATGACAACTTCAGCACTCAGGCAGTGGTCATCCTGTGTCCACCACAATGAACTACATCTACAACTTTTGATACTGCAGGCACAAAGGCAAAACTAAAAAATCCTCCTTCTAAACACTAGTCATGCTCAGTACCACCTGAGGTGATGAAATGTGTTGCTGTTCATGTGCAGTTAACATAAAATGGCTGATAAAAATGTAATCTGTAGCTTGGATAGCAGTCTACTGTCATTTCCTTCACTTGTGTTTCATTCTCCACCCTCTTCATTACATAACAGTACGGGTTTTCTTTCTCTAGACAAGAGACAATTTTTGAATTCGTCAGGAGTCACCTGCAAACTGAAATAAACTCTTACTACCATAATTCAGTGTACTTCTGCAGGTATTACAGCAAATGTGTGAATGGGAAATAGCAACAAATGCAGCAGAAATGAACATCACAGTGCAGAAATGTTTATGCATAGTCCACCATAAAACAACGAGATTCCGCGGTGGTGGTGCTGCGGTAGCGTTGTCACCTCACAGTAAGACGCTGACCGGTTCGACTCTCAGCTAGAGCGTCTTCTGCGTGGAGACATGTGTGAATGGGCGTGCCTTCGTTGAAGGTTGTGTGTTAGGGCTGGCAACTCAGCACGTAAAAATCAACTGCCAATCATTAGCGGACCGGAGTTCCGCTGTGGTGACCCCTAACCGGGAAAAGCCGAAAGACACAACAACAACCATAAAACACCGACCAGAGCACCAGGCTGAGTGTCTTGAGACCAGAAATTATGACAAGTTAAATTAAATATTGGAAATGGTCACAGTTATTATTTTAATAAAATAATTTGTTAAATTATCATACAGCTTTAGCTAGTTTATAGTTTCACAGATTCATAGTTATATACCTGGCTAACGACCACCAGGGCTTTATAAGCATAACCATGCAATCTAACACAATTGTGTTCCTATGTATCATAGGTGTTTATTAGGAGGGGTACATTAGTAAGTTTCTGGAGGTTATGTGCGTGTGTGGAGTATATCAGTTTGGGAATTAGTGTCTGCGTCTGTCTTTCAGAAACACGGGGGCCAGACCCAGATCAAGGTTACACTTAAACAGGGTTAGAGATGGACTCTGCTTCACATGAATGGGGAGCTTGTTCCAGACCATGGGGATCTTCAGACACATATCTGTCTCGCAAACATGTCTTATTTGTGTAACTAGCAAAATTTAAATCCTTGGATCTAGTGGTTGTGATGCTGCTCATTTTGCGGATGTGCAAAAGGTCCATCAGAGATGGAGCCGAACATGCCTCGTATGCCAGGCATAGATCACCTTTCAGTAACCTGTAGGAGACAGAGTATAGAGATAGGGCTTTAATGCAACCCATATAGAACAAGGAGGTTATACCCTGGACCCATATAGAACAAGGAGGTTATACCCTGGATTCTCCTGGGAAGGAACCTCTGTGGGCATTGCAACTGTTGAATATGTTTGGTCAGGTACATGTTGAAGCAGGTTATATACTCAATAATGGGTCTGATAATGACCGAATAACGTGGCACTATGACTTCCTTGTACCAGGATGCCAAACCCTTACTTATAAGTTGGGCAACATAGAATGATTTTCTTAATGAAATGGCCACATGTTGGTCAAAGATCAGATTACTGTCTAAGTATATTCCCTGATCCCAGACTACTGGGTCAACTCTTAGGGGTGTCTTACTGATGGAGTAAATATCCTGGGTGGCAGTTTTACCAAAAGACACTATAATGCATTTCTTGGCGCTGAGTTTTAATCTGTGACTTTGGCACCAGTCATTTGTATGTGCTACACTCTCTTGTAAGATGTTTTTTTTTCATGGGGGGGATGTATAACAGCTTCCAATATGCAGTCATGTACGAACATGGGGAACCAAAGGCCCTTGGCATTAGCCTTTACCTCTCAGAAGCATATGCCAAACTGAAGCCATCTCAGGATGGAGCCCTGAGGTACCCAGCTAGTGTCCAGGCTCTTAGTGGAGGTACTATCACCAATCCGAACTTCCTGGGTCCAGTCTGTGAGCCAGCTGACAATCCAGTAAGTTATGCAGGGGCTTATGCCCAGTTTGGTGAGTTTGTCAACTATACCTGTGTGGGGTACTATATCGAATGCCTTAGGCAGATCCAGGAATGCATTATGTACCATTTTTCCCTCATCTACTGCCTTAGTGACTTTTGTTTACTAGCCATAATCTTCCTTTGACAAAGCCAAACTAGGTTGGGTCCAGTGTCCAAAGGTTGCCTATGTCTGTGCTGATCATTTCCATGGTAATCCATTCCATGGCTTTGCAAATTACACTACTTAAGACTAATAGGTCTGTAGTTTCTGGGGTTGGATGATTGTCCACCCTTGTGAAGTGGGATAACCACTGCGGTCCTGTATTCTTGTAGTACAAAGCCTGTTTTGAGGCTACAGTTGAAAAGTGACTCAAGAGGTCCTGATAGGTCATGTTTCCAGCTATTTAGAAGGCATCCTGGGATACTGCTGGGGCCCACACAGGCTGTATTTTTGGTGTTAGCTCTGCCAGGACCTGCTCCTCGATAACAGCTGGGGGTTATGCTAATAGGTATTTAATGGAGGGAGGTGGGAGGGGAGTTGGGGGGTGAAGTTTGAGCTGAATTTGTCAGCCAGCAAATTTGTTATGTTGCTCTGCTCAGTGAAGGTGGCACCACTGACCACCAGTTTGGTGCATTGATGTCTGCTGCCTTTGAGATTTCAGACACAGCTGTCGAAGTCCTGGTGGTTGTATTTGGCCTGTGAGGCTATCTTGACCTTTTAATTGGCCTCAATTAGTACTGCTAGTTTCAAGTTTAGTTTAATTAGAGAACTCCTATTATTATGGGTGTTGCTCTTTCTGATTTTAGCCTTTTTCCTTTTATCATATACCACATTAAGGTTAGGAATCCACCAGTGTGGTTTGACTTTAGTGTATGTTTTGGGATGACTCCTAGTAGGTACATCAGCCTCTATAGAGCCATTTACATGGTTATACAGATTCTCTGTGAACAATTCTGCATAGGTTGTTGTGAACTCGGGGTTGGGAGGGCACTGAATTTTGAGAAACTATCACTTAACATGGTATAGTTTGCTTTGGAATAGTTCTTAACTGTTACATTGATTGCTAGGGTTATTAAGTTGATTTTTATGGGTCTGTAGTTTCCAGGGCCTGTAAATGGAGGCCTACTTCAGAAACCTGAATGCTCACTTACCTGACTTCCAAAACACCGAGAAGAAAAGGACGAAGACTACACAACATCAATGTCCCAGAACACCGGCTTTCCACTCCACGTTAGTAACCGCTTTGTCATCCTGACAAAAAAGTAAAACCGAAGGAAAGCAAATCCACCCATTTCAAGCAAACACACTTCAAACTACAAAATTATTAGCCAAAATGTAATCTGGTAAGGACAGGCTACAACAGCTTCATTAAAAGAACTATGGAACAGCCACACTGCAGAAATAAAATGTAATAAATACAATTTGCTACAATAATGCAAAACAAATGTGGATTTTATTGAAATAACAACACAGAACCTGAGCAGATCTAGCACTAGGCGACCTAGGCAGTCGCCCAGGTTCTGCTTGCTGGGAGGGGGCGTGCTGGCCAGGCGGGCTGCTGCAACATTAAAATTTTTAATTAAAAAAAAAAAAATTACATGTCTTCTTTAAGAGCATTCATCTTTAAGAATGCACATCATGTGTCTGCACACACCTGCTGTTGATACTTCTATTCTACATCGACACACATGACTGCTGCTGATGCTTCTATTCCATGTCTGTGAATGGAATTTAAACATACGACTGTTCCTATTACTTCTGTCCGAGCGATAAAGCATGAGCACAAATCATTCTCAGAATAAAGCGCAGACAGTAACGTGTGTGTGTGTGTGTGTGTGTGTGTGTGTGTGTGTGTGTATTAAAAGCCCTAGTTAGAGATGGGTTTCAGATTAATTTACAGTACATGGGTTCAAACCCTGTACCTTAGTTATAGGAGAAAAGAAGAAGGAACAACGAAACCCACAAACGTACAGCAAAGTGCACGGCCCGACCAAAACGTATAAATCCAAAAAACCAAACAGGCCAGCACTAAATTCCACCAAAATACTTTAATAAAAGTTTAATGGGCTAGAATACCCATAAATAAATATACAAAAATAATGACACCCAAAGTGTGACAAACATACTGGTTTCATCATAAAGCCTTCATCAGTGCTATCTAGCAGATAGTATTACAATCAATATATATATATATATATATATATATATATATGTGTGTGTGTGTGTGTGTAAAACAGCTAAATAGTGCACCACACAATTATTTATTTATTTATTTTACACTTGTTTACCGGGATAGTCTGACTGGATACATGTCCATTTTCAACAGAGGCCCGGGGAGAAAAGCTCCACAAAGACAAACTTACATAGATTACACAGAAGTTAGCAAACAATTATAAAAACAAAGTGATTATATACAATGGGTTAGTAGTGATTCCCTAGTAGGGACTCACAATTGTCATGGACAGAGATTTAAAAGTAAGAGACATCAGATTGGAAGCACAGCTTGGTGATGTAGTTACAAGTTATGATAATTGCAGAATATACTTTTAGTTTATAACTTAATCAGGGTTGGTACATGGGCATAGCCAACTCACTTTGAGATACTGTTTGAGGTTTTTTTTGAAGAGACTTTTGGAGGATTGTTGGGTTATATAGTTTGGCAACAAATTCCAGGTTTTGCCAATGAAGTTGGCAAACAGGGATTCACCAGCAGACTTATTAGCTTTGTGGGTTTGGACCAGTAGTTTATCAGCTGACCATAGGGATCTTAGATTGCTATATGGCTTAATAATATTTTTAAGTGAGGGGGTTTCCTCAGGGTGGTACAACATTTTGTGCGCTATTAAGAGTTGATTGAATTGAATTAAGCTGGGCAGTTCTAGCCACTCTAGTTGTTTAAGGTTCTGGCAGTGGTGGGTTCTATAGGTGGAGCCAGTGGCGAATCTGGCAATATGATTGTAGCTATTGGACAGCTTACCTAGTTCGGATTTGCTGAAGTCTGAGAGTACAGGCGAGGCATATAAGAGAGTAGAGAGTAGGTGTGATCGGACGATTGCAGTCCTAGCCAGTGGGATTAAAAATGTCTTGTTTCTATACAGTGATCCAAGCTTCTTATTGATGGTCTGTATGGTTTTGTTGACCTGTAGGTCAAATTTGAGATTATTGCCTATGATAACCCCTAGCAGTTTGGTGTGATTATCTTGGGAAATAGTGGTACCATTGTTAGATGTGACAGAGAATGAAAGTGTGGTGGATCTACTAGTGGGGGGGAGAAGAGTAGAAGTTTAGTTTTATTGGGGTTCAGAAGTAGGCATTGATTGGTGAGCCATTTCTCGATAGTGTTAAATGTATTTTGGGTTAAGATTTGCAAGTCGGATGGGGAGGTGGCTGAGCAGATGAGAGTGGAATCATCTGCGTATTGGATGCAGGTGGCTTTAGGGATAGCAGTGTGGAGGTCGTTGATAAAATTAGAGAAAAGTAGTGGACCTAGTATGCACCCTTGAGGGATACCAAGTGTGAGAGGTAACTGGCTGGAGAGTTTGCCCTGGCATAGTACTGCCTGCTGTCTACCAGTCAGGTAGGACTGCAACCACTGGATAGCAGGCTTGTTGAGGGAAATAGATTTTAGTGAAAAAATGAGAAGTTCATGGTTGACCACGTCAAAGGCTTTTGATAGGTCAAGAAAGAGGGCAGAGGTTAGCCTACTGTCATTCCTGTTTTGGTTTATGGCAGTAGTAAAGGAAAGGAGGGCTGAGGTGGTGCTGTGGTATGGCCTTAAGCCATGCTGGGAGTCAGATAGTAAGTTATTCTGTGAAAGGTATTGCATTAGTTGCTTGTGTACACATTTCTCCATTATTTTGGCTAGTGAGGAAAGAATGGCAATGGGTCTATAGTTGGATATGTCTGAGGAGCTACCACCTTTATGGAGTGGGATGACGTGAGATATTTTCCAGAGGGAGGGGATAGCATTTTTGGATAAGGTTCTGTTGATGAGGATAGATATGGGATATGCAATGGCATCTGCAGCTATTTGCAGGTACTCTGCAGGGAGGAGGTCAGCAGCGAGGGTGGTAGGTTTTAGATTTTTTAGAAGTGTTTTGATAAAACTAGTGGATATTGGTTGGAAGCCAAATTCCGGGTGATTATTAGGTAGATTAGGCATGTGGCTTAAGTTAGAGGGGGTTAGTTGATTTGCTAGGGATTGGATTGTTTCAGTGAAAAAGTTATTAAAGGCGCTAGCTATTGTCTCTGGGGAACCTTGGGTGTAGTTAGCCGGAGTTGGGGTGGTGGAGTGACTTGGATAAAGCAGTTGATTTAAGCCTGCCCAGAACTTTTGAGGGTTGTTGTGGTGTTTTTGTAGGAGATTTAGGTAGAAACTTTTTTTATCTAGTAAAATAGATTTTTTTGCATCATTCCTGAGTTGACGATATTTTAGATGATCAAGTGGGGATTTGGTTGTTCTCCAGCTGGCCCAGGCTCTGTTTCTAGTTTTGATTTTTGCTTTGGTATCTTTTGTGAGTCACGGTGCTGTATTTGATCTAGTTTTTATTGTACGTGCTGGAGCATGGGACTCAAGGATACTTAGGAATTTAGTGTTAAAGTGATCTATGGGCTCCTCTAATGTTAGATTTTTTAGTTTTGACCAATCAACTGCTTTTAATTCATTTTGAAATACACCAGCAAGTTTTTCCTGTTTCTAAATGTTTTATATTTGGGCTGGTGAGGGTTTCCTGACTTATGTTTTATGATATAAGTTAGACAATGGTTGCTGAGGTCATCAGGGAGAGTACCAGTACAGTTGGGGTTGGTTATTAACTAGGATCCAGTCTAGAATACTTTCCTTGTTGGTTGGTTTGTTTATCCTAGTGGGAGAGGTTATGGTCTGTTTAAACCCAGATAAGTTTATATGAGTGAGGGCGGGTCGGAGGAGCAGGGGTGCCAGTCGGTGTTAAAATCACCAAGAACTATGGTTTCTTGGAGATAGGTAGTGGATAACCAGTAAAGGAGATCTTCTAGGGTATTTAGGTTGTTGCCTGGTGGAATGTATGCACAGATGATGTTCAAGTGTTTGTTTTGGTTAATTTGTAGCTTGGTTATGAGGAGTTCCGCGTTCTTGAATTGGGGAGGTTGAATGGTATCTCTATTAACGGTTAGAGTATTTTTGTAAAGGACTGCTATCCCACCTCCTTTCCTTGTAGCACGGTCTAACTGGTAAATATTGTATCCTGGAGGTAGTATCTCATGGTCAGTAGTACTGGGTTTTAGACAGGTTTCCGTAAGACACATAATGTCTGGGGAGTGGGTTGCTAGGAGGGCGTGTAGGTTTGGAATCTTATTTTTAATACTGCTAATATTTAGGTGAAATGCTAGGAGGGAACTAGTGGGAGTATTCATGGGTACCTTGACTGTGGGGGTTGTGGTAGGGAAGTGGAGGTTATTGGGTGTGGGTGGGCCACGGTTGGGATGAATGTATCCATGTGTTATAAGGTTATAGTGACAGGATATTCTGAGCTTTAGGAGTTTGTTTATACGCTTTATATAGTCTTTGTCTTTAGGATTATGTTTTGTGGCTGTACAGGGGTTGTATTTTATAGAGAGTGGTATATTCAGTGTGCAGGGGAAGGTAAAGTGTTTGGTGTTATGTGTGAAGTCGTGGGCGTCTGTTTGACCATTTGGCTAGTGAATACCATGGTCAAGTGAGATGGTAAAATAGAAACAGTATAGGCATTTGGGTAATTAGTGTTTTTTGCTTGTTTGCATTTTGATAAGAGGTGAGCCAAATTTGATGGCTGACTGTGCTAACAGGGTGTGGAAGATTGAGAGAGAAGGAAATGGGTTAAGGGGGCAGGGTTGCTCAATGATGTGTGAGGTGCTGATTGGTACTTAGCAGGAGGGGAGTGGCAAAGTCTGGTTTAAATTTAACACTAGTGGGGGGCGGGTGGAATTTGGGGGCAGGGAGGGGAGCGGAGTGGGGTTAACACTGACTCTGAGAGTCACCTTGGGCTTTTGATGATTATCCAATCACAATTGTTCATTGAGTCCTAGAGAAAATAAGCTACCTAATGTTACTATCCACATTTTTTTCTATATAATCCAAGAAACAGTGTACATTTTCTGAAGAGGTATTTGATTTATATATTCTGTCTATAACTGCAAACCTAAACCTGGCACAAGGATGTAATACCTGATGTTTATATAGAGCATTTGTGTTCCTATGACATATAATGTCACTCATATGTTCTGATATTCTAAGTTTGAATGGGCGAGAAGTCTGCCCGACATAAAAAGCAGGGCAGGTACAATTTACCAAATAGATCACCCAATCACTATTACAATTTCCAAAAACGCTTATATCATATACTTTAGGACAATTAAAGGAAGTGAATAAGCTTTGTTTAGGGTCCATACTGCAAAACCTGCAGTGTCCACATGGAAAACTGCCCATTACTGGGCCTCCTTGTAGTGTAGTTTGTAAACTGTTACTGATTACCCTTTTTATAATGGTTAAACCAGCCCCCCATGTATTTCCCCTTCTATATCCAAACCTACATCTAAATGGCAAAAACTGAGCTAATCTATCCTCCATATATAAAATATCCCAATGTTTGTGTATATCTTGTATCTGGTATTGCCCCCAAACTCCATAATAAATTTAAGATGAGACTCAGATTTTGAACCTTTGTCTCTATATGAAAGGATCTATTGTCCGTTAACATCATGGACTTCCTTGCTGTCTAAATCAACATCATATTTACGATAACCTCGATCATATAATCTACGGGCCATATCACATGCCTTAAGATTATAATTCTCCGCAGTTGAACAAATTCTTTTTAGTCTTAAGAACTGAGACTTAGGGATGTTCTTAATGTCATGGGAGGGTGACAACTGGAGGCATATAACAAATTGTTAAACTGTGGATATTTCTTGTAAACATTACTACTCAAAGTACCATCTTTTAATACTTCGACTTCCACGTCCAAAAAAGTCACACTCTCCCGATGGTAATTCAGTGTAAATTGAATTCCCCATTTGTTTTCATTGAGCTACTCAAAGAACTTAAATAAATAATGCTCATCTGACCTCCATATTAGCCAACAATCGTCTAAATAATGACACCAAATATCTATCTCCCCTAGAAATAAATTATGATTGACATCATAGATTAAATGATGTTCAACATAGCCCATGAACAGATCTACATAAATGGGAGTACCCTTCAATTGTACATAGCAAACATTGTCAAAATAAAAAACATTTTTATTAAGCACGTGCTCTGTTAAGCACAAAGCAAATGTGTTAAATCCAGGCAGATAAAGGGAGACTTTGGAAAGCCACAAGTCCAACGCTAATAAACCAGCCCAATGTGGAATATTTGTATAAAGTGCACTAACATCTAAAGTGCACAATAACCAACCCTTTTCGAACTGTATATTGTTTATGATATTCAAAAATTGTGTGGTGTCTTGAATCCGCACTCTAATATGTGTCAGCAATGGCTACAAATATTTAGTCAAATATTCAGATAGGGGTTCCGTTAAGGAACCTTGCCCAGACACTATAGGTCTACCCGGAGGTTTTTCATAATTTTTATATATTTTGGGTAGCATATAAAAAAGTTGTTTAGCAGGATTCACCACCGTAAGATGATATTTATCATGCTTGGATATAATGCCTTCTTCACAAGCCAAAGTTAAAAAAAATGGTCAATTTCAGCTTTGAAAATATTAGTAGGATCCAAATCCATATGTTGATAATATTGTTGATCTGAAAGCTGACAAATGGCTTCATTATGATACATACGCCAATCCCAGATCACCACTGCTCCCCCTTTATCTGCCTGGTTAACAACTACATCCCTATTCTTGCTCAAATTACGTAAAGCTGTGCATTCCTCCCTAGTAATATTGTCCTGACTATGTTCTTCATTTTTAACATTAGAAAAATGTAACTCTTTCAACACCAATGTTTAAAAAATAGCCACATTTTTGTTTGTAGGAGGTACAAAAGTAGAAGTCCTGAATCTGAAATTATGTGAATTCTCACCATATGGCTCAGAATCTGCAAAATATAATTTTAAATTTAATTTGTGACAAAAACTGATAACGTCTTATGCAAAAGAGAATTCTAACACCATGAACTTGGGGACAAAACCCATACCTTTATTCAACAATTATTGTTCTACTTGTGTAAGTTCCAAAGATGAAATATTGTGAACATTCAAACAATTTTGGATTAAGCACTTGGGCTTCAGACCAGTTGTTCTACATAGGAAGGTTTGTGGCATGCACTGTGGTGGCAGGACAGGTAGCTTTCATCCTTCTAAGTTGGGAACTGCTGATTGAGAGCTCAGTGTCTGTTATTCTTAAAGTGTATTAGCTCTGGTTTAAGCACTTGGGCTTCAGGCCAGTTATTTTACATTAAGAAGGTTCGTGGTCTGCACTCTTGTGGGAGGAGAGGCTGGACTCTGCCCTTCTGAGCTGGGAATTTCTGGTTAAAGGTTTATAGTGCCTGAATATTTGAACTGTATCTTACTGAAATTGATACACCTTGTTTGCTGTAGCATAGACTAGATCCAGGCCTGCTGAATCTAGCTTTGTTTGTATGCTTGTTATTTCCCTGGAACGCTAATTCCACCTAAAACGCGGCTTCTCAGCGCTTCTGTGGATCCCTAGTGATATCTGCATTGCTTACTGTACTTATTTCCTTGCTTCGCTTGAAAGAAAGTTACTGTTTGTCGTTATTGCATTTAAGTTACCTGTAACACATTGCACTTGTTACCTGGCACTTGCTCACTAAAGCAATTATAAGTCAGCACTAAAAATTAAAAGCACTACACCCTCGCTCCCCATTGGCCCTTGTTTTCAATTATAAAGGAATTCCCAATATTATTCTAGCATGTCCAAAGGTCAGTTGTCAATCTCCTCTCCGGTCCAGCTGGTGAATATGGGAATCTTGAGGCAATGTTACAACTGCCTCATGTACAAAGACAACCCTCTCCTCCTCCCAACAAATTCCAACACATGTGAGAGATGCAACCATATAGCCAAACTGGAGGCTAAGCTCTCTCAACTCAGTACTGGCATAACCAGTCAGGAGGAGAAGGAAACCACACTCACTACAATTCCAGTCTCACATAGACCTACCACGACAGCAAACCAAACACATAAGCACACAAAAACATACTCGGAGGCTCTAAATAAAGATCTGCCTAAGCAGCAGAGACCTCCAAAGCAAACACCCAAGCAACCACTACCCCAAAACAAAACACGTGCAACACATATCTCACAAAGCCAGTGTGTCGAACAGTCACAGCCCTTAAGGCTAAACAACACACCTGATACACTTGTAATAGGTGACTCTATCGTCAGGCACACTGACGTCCCGCTCACCAGGCTGAACAAGGAGAAGGTCACGGTGAGCAGCCTGTCTGGCGCTAGGATCCGCCACATAACACAAGCACTCAGGTCACTCCAAGGCAAGTACAAATATGACTCAGTCATTGTCCATGCTGGTGTGAATGACCTGAGACGCACCTCCCTGGACTACATGAAAAGAGACATAGAGGAGCTCTCTGAGCATGTAGCCCAGGCTGGTATGACCCTGACCTTGAGTAGCATCTTACCCTCACCAAGAATGATGCCACAATAAGAAGACAAGATGATCAATTTCAACAATTGGCTTAAGTATTGGTGTCATTCAAAGGGGATCCAATGCCTGTCAGCTTGGGATGATATGCACGACAAGCCACGATGCTTTGCTAGGGACGGCTTGCACCTGTCACCCCTGGGCTTTCGGATATTGGCAAAGGCTCTTGCTACCCTCATAGTGCCTTTTTTAGGCAAGGCTCAAAAGACAAACCCACCTCCATAGGTATCACAAGGGATAAGAAACTAAGAGTAATGCTACTCAACGCCAGAAGTCTAAACCTCAAGATGCACGCACTCGAAACTCTCCTTAGCATGGAGAACATCGATATCTGTGCAGTAACAGAAACCTGGTTCAGGACTCCCGAGAGCACCCCAGCACTACCAGGTTATACCTCATACCATGCTTTTCGGCCCCAAAACTTGGACGAACCACAAAAGGAGGGGGAGTATCGATATTCATCAAAGATACCCACACCTCCAGGTTGGTGGCAAAGCACGAAGCATCAGAGACTATCCATGTGCAACTAACAGTGGGTAAAACTGCCTTCCAGTTTATAGCCTGCTACAGACCACCCTCCCAAACCCAGGAACCCCACTCGGCCTTCCTGAGAACACTGGAAAATATGAAGGTCTCTCCGAACACCATTATATTGGGCGACTTCAACTACCCAAACATAGATTGGGAACATTACTCTAGCTCCAACACCCTTGCCCAAAGGTTCCTAGAATTCAAAAACTCAAATGCTATGGAACAACTTGTTACCACTCCCACAAGAGGGGAAAATATACTGGACCTGATCATCACCAACATGGGGACTCTATGCTCCAGACCAGAAGTGTATCCCTCACTGGTAAGATCAGACCATAAACTGATCTCACTGGATATTCACATCCCGACCCCACCCCCTGCCCAGAAAACCACAGTGAAAAACTTCTCTAAAGCAAATTTCACACTCCTCAAAACCAAGGTGGAATCCTTCAAAGCCCCGGGCCTGTGGAAAATACGGCCCAGACCGCAGAATCCTTTATAAATGCATTCTATGAACACCTTCAGGAATGCATGGATCATGCAATCCCAAATAAAACCAAGACCCAATCCTCCAAAGGCAGACAACCTGTCTGGTGGACCCCAGCCATAAACAAACTATACAATAGAAGGAGGAAGCTACTACATGATAGAGCAAAATCCCAAAAAGAGAAGGCATCTCTGATCAGTATTCGCAAAAAACTAAGGGCACTCATGAAATCGTCAAAGGCCAGCTTCGAGAGAAAAATTGCACAGGACACTAAGGATAATCACAAGGCTTTCTTTAGTTATGTTAGGAACCTGGGTGGGAATTCCCAGATATGCTCTGAATTAGTCCAAAATGACAAAAAATACACTGATCCCACAGACATTGCCAACATCCTAGCTGACAGGTTCAGCAAACTCCCCTCCCCACCAAAAGGGCAAATATCTATCCCAGCAGAGTGCTGCCCCCCTGACAGCTCAGATGCTCAGGTGGGAGCCGCCCTCTCCAAAGCAAAAAACACAGCATCAATGGGACCAGACGGTGTCCCAGGCTGCGTCCTACATGAACTCCAAGAAGAGCTAAACCCAAACATATAACTACTGTTCAATCTCAGCCTTACTACAGGATATGTACCCAAAGAGTGGCGTACAGCAACAGTGGTCCCTCTCCACAAAGGTGGTGCCTCAACGGACCCTGGAAACTATCGCCCCATAAGCCTGACTAGCTTGGTCTGCAAAGCTATGGAAAGGATCATCATGGACCTCATAAATAAAGATATTGGGGACCTACAGACACTGGATCCTACCCAGTTCGGCTTTGTTAAGGGCAGATCCTGCCTCTTAAACCTGGTTGACTTCTTTGAAACAGTCACCAAGGCCATTGACGAAGGGAAGGTGGTCCACACAGCCTATCTGGACCTCGCAAAAGCCTTCTATACAATACCCCACTCGGGCATTATAGATAAGCTCACCAGCTTAAATATAAACCCCTATGTCACTAGATGGGTTGCAAACTGGCTCAAGGACAGAACCCACATGGTTAGAATTGCTGGAGCCATGTCAGACTCCAAACCAGTTACAAGTGGCGTCCCACAAGGCTCAGTCCTGGGACCTCTCTTGTTAGGTATATATTTCTCGGAGGTACAGGCCAACACGGAAGGACTGTGGCTGACCAAGTTCGCAGATGACTGCAAACTGGGCGCCATAATCGACTCTCCAGCCGACACAAGCATCCTCCAAAAGGGCCTCATAGAAACAGACAACTGGTGCCAGAGCCATGGCCTCAAGCTAAACGCCAAAAAGTGTATAGTCATCCCCTTTGGCAAAACAAAGTGCCCACAAATTACCACATAGGTGGTAATCCATTAAGTACAGAAGAAGTAATTAGGGACCTGGGGACCCAAGTTGATAGCAATCTCTCATTTGACAACCATGTGGCCAAAGTGGTTAGAAAAACATTTTATATAGCCCACCTAATCATGAAGGGATTCACATCTAGATTAGGGGAGGTCATCGTGCCTCTTTACTCATCCCTCATCAGGCCCATAATCGAGTACAGTGCCCCTTTTGGGATGTACCTTACCAAACACCTGCAGCAACTGGAAAGACCCCAAAAGTACCTCACCAAGAGGATCAAAGGGCTCAAACAGATGCCATATGCTGCCCGGTTAAAGAAACTCCAGCACTACTCATTGGCATACCGCCTGCTCAGAGGTGACCTGTGCCTGACGTATAAGGCCATGTCCAACCCGGAATTAAGGGACATGCTGCACCTCAAAAAATCCAAATCCCATCGAGCTACACGCTCCAGAGACTTGAACCTCAGCACTGAAATAAATAGGACATGCTGGAGGGACAGATTCATAACCCAGAGGCTCCCTTCACTATGGAATAAAATCCCAGTCCAGGTTAGGCAGAGTCCCTCATTAATTCTCTTCAAGAGGAGTCTTGATGAGTGGATGGGAGATCATAGGTTTACCCCGGGTATCACTTCTGTGTCACTGTTAGACAGAGGCACAGTATACTAACCTCGAAAAAGGGCAAAGCAAAATTAATTTAAAATGGGTGGCGAAAGCCAAACATACTCTGGCTAGGCTTATAAATGCCCTAGGGCAGATAGCCTAGTATGAACCTATGAACCTATAATCATTTATTTTCGTGTTAACACTGCCAACATGGCTTCCAAACTTGTTCCTGTTTCCTCCCTCCCCGCCTAGATCTCTTAAAGGGAAACCAACAGTACCCTTTTTGACAGGTGGAGAACTATGTAAAACTGTTCCTTCACTATCTGTATTGGAGGAAAATTCATCTCCTGATGTATCTGATGTAGATTTGGTATTTTTCAATATAGATGTCTTTCTTTTAAAATTAGGCTGGGATGGGCCAGATTTATTATTAGTAAACTGAACTGTTTTTTGAAGTACAAATGGTTTACCTGCAGAATAGTTCCTAACATCTCTCTGAAACTTTTTAATCATTCTGGCTTTCAAATCCTGTTCTAATTGTATCAAACAACCTGAAAGTAAGGAAACTTGTTCTTGATACCTATCAGGATCTTTATATCCCTGCAATTTCATGCATAATTCCCCTATACTCTCAGTCAAGTATATGATTCTATGTCCATACACTTCTATCAGAATCTTTACAACGCTTATAGATGATGAATGCTGTACTTGTTGCCATTGAGTTAATAAAGTTTCGTCAACCCCCTTGACAAATGGTTGTGCCCTAACTCTCAAACCTCGTGGGGTAATATTATTGTTTGACTATGCCTTGAATAATCTAAGATGCCAAATCTGGATTCTCATTTCTTTCATCTCATTAGTTAACTTAGTAAAGAGGTCTTTACAAGAGTCCACCTGGGCTGAATCCACAGCTCCCCCTTTGGTTGATGATATACAAGCATCAAAAATGTTTATAGCATCTGTATCAGCCAAAAGGCCTAGAGTAATATTGGTCCGATCCATGTCAATGCTCCTGTAATAGCAATGTGTGAAGAAAAAATATAGAATTCAAACTATGATTAATGTAAATGGAACACTAGTTCAAAATAACTAAGTGACTTGGAAAGCAATGCACAAAAAACAAAACATTCAATTTAAAGTGTAAGAAATGTGACACCCATAAAGCCTGAAAATTGAAGATTTCACATACTCTATATCAATATATTACCTATCGACCCCCTACAAGATGTTAAACATGTCAGCATACCAATTGGTCACACTATCAACAGATTATCTAGAACAAAAAAAATATTCATCCATACATACAAGATATATACCACATTCATATTTCTACTATAAGGCTCCAGAAGGACACTCTTTATGTGTATGCTCCCAAATGCTATAGGATGTCAGCATTCGCTTATTTGTCCAACACTTAAATGAATGTTTCATGTAGTCAAGAAATTATTCATGAATTTCTTAACTCATACTGTGAAAATACAGTATCCACACTGACAGGTCTGAAAGTGTTTATGGTAATTGGGGAGAAACAGCCAAGTAATGGGATACTGGAATGGCTGCGGGGGGGGGGGGGTGATCTATTATCCTGCCTAGGATTCCATTTGAGTATGATCTAGCTCTGCACAGAACCAACCATTAGTGCTTTTGCTCAAACTCACAGAACTTCGTCAGACCAGTGAGTCACAATGAAAGTACTAATTGCTGT